>NC_056725.1:238253982-238553982 GCF_019279795.1 Protopterus annectens | reverse complement strand
TACCCCTGTCCACCATTGTCACACCCAGTGCAAATTGTAATGGCATTAACTCTGCTACGTCCAGCTCCATCTCCTGCTTTTTTTATCAATGCCACTGTCTACAACCACATAACACAGCTGGTCTCCCCACCATCTTGTAGACCTGCCCTGTCACTCTTAATGATACTTGTCTGTCACAAATCACACCTGACACTCCTCTCCACAACCTGCATCCTGCCTGCACTCTCTTCTGTACCTCTCCCCCACACTATCCATTACTCTGAACTGTTGTTCCCAAGTATTTAAACTTATCCACCTTTGCAATCTTTACTCCCTGCATCCTCACCATTTCTCCATCCTCCCTCCCATCCACACACATATATTCTGTCGTAGTCCCGTTGACCAACATTCCGCCCCTTTCTAGACCATAACCACACCTCCCCAGGGTCACCACAACCTGTTTCCTACTCTCACTACAGGCCACAATGTCATCTGCAAACTGCACAATCAACAGGGGCCCCTGTCTGACCATGTCTGTTAACCTGTCCATCACCACTGCAAATAATAAAGGACACAGAGCTGATCCGTGATGTACTCCAACCTCCACCTGACATGCCCCTGTCACTCTCAACACAGAACTCACCACTGTCACACTAGCCTTGGACATATCCTGTAGCAGTCTTAAGGATTCCTCTCCCACTCCTGACCTCCTCATACAATACCACAACTCCTCTCTAGGCATCCTGTCATAAGCTATCTCTAAGTCCACAAAGACACAACGCAGCTACTTCTGACCTTCTCTGTATGTCTATATCAACATCACATCTGTACTGATATTTCCTGCCATGTAACTATACTGCCGATCAGTAATCCTCACCACCCTTCCTAACCTAGCTTCCACCACCCTTTACCATTACCTCATGCTGTGACTGATCAATGTTATCCCTCCTTAGTTACTACAGCTCTAAACACCACCATTATCCTCATAATCAGTACACAAACACAGTTTCCCTACTCCTCATGTAGCCTCTCACTTTCCAAGATCACAGAAAACAATCTGGCTGAGAAGACCACTGCCATTTCTCCTAAACAACTCCATGTGTCCACAGGTATGTCATCTGGACCAACAGCCTTACCATTTTTGACATCTTCATAGCTATCCTTACTTCCTCCTTGATAATCTGTTGCACTTCCTGATTCACCAAACCCACATCATCCAACCTCCTCTCTCTCTCTCTCTCTCTCTCTCTCTCTCATTCTCCTCATGCAACAGCCCATGACAGTACTGTTTCCATCTGCTATACACACTTTCCTCACTTGTGAGTACATTTCCCACATTATCCTTTATCAGCCTTATTTGCTGCACATCCCTCCTATCTATGTGCCCCTGTCTAGCCAATTGGTACAGGTCCTATCCTCCATTGTTGGTGTCCAACCTTACATAACACCATTCAGACGCCCCATCCCTAGCCTTTGCCACCACTCTCTTTGCCATGCACCCCATCTACTTATACTCTTGTCTACTGTCTTCATCTGTCTGACAATCCCACTTCTCCTTCGCCAACCTGTTAGACTGCATACTCCCCTGTACTTCCTTATTGCACAACCAGGTCTCCTTGTCCCCCTTCCTCTATCCAGATGTCACACCAAGCTCCATTCTACTCATCTCCCTTACTTGACCAGATGTATGTAACCAGACATTTGGTAATTCTTTGCTGCCACCCACTGCCTGTTGTAATTCTTCCCTGAACCCAACCTACTGCACCCTTTTGCAGTATCCACCATTTGATCCATGGTGCTGTCCTCACACTCCTCCCTCACTTCTTGATCACCAACATCATCTCACAGACCATCATTCCCAGCTGCCTAACCACACTTTCCCCTGTCACCACTGTACTGCTTCCAATTCCCTTCAAACAGGCCCACCTGCATAGGGGAAACTCCACCTGTGTGCATCTTCCTCCACTCTTGTCTGTCACCCTATGCCACTTGGTCTTGAAAACATACGTATTCACCACAGCCATGTCCAACCTCTTTTGCAAACTCCACCACCGTATCACCTTCTGCATTCCTTTGCTTAACATGATACCTGCCCATCAATTCTGCATTCCCCTGTCTCCTTCGCCAAATTTCCCATTGAAATCTGCTCCAATCACCACTCTCATCTTGGGTGCAGTCATCACCACTTCATCTAACCACTGCAAAGTATGTCAGTCATATCCATTACACACACAACTAGTGGAGAATATGCACTAACAACTGTCATCATTACACCATCAATTCCCAAACGTATAGACCTTGCACTACATGACACTCTTATCACTGCTATACACACTCTTGGCATAATGCTCCATTAGGTCAATACCTACACCATTTCCCCTCACAGACACACCTTGTTAAAACTATTTGTACCTGAGTATGATGCACACAGACATAACCCCCTTCCATCTTGTCTGTGGCACACACAATATATCCACCTTTCATCTGTCCATCATATCTACTAGCTCTGTACCAATACACACAAAAGTAAATGTTGCTACCACTCACTACCACACTCCTAGACATTCCCCTCTCTGCCTGCCATAGGAGCATCGCACATCCTCCAGGGTATGACTGTGAATGCAAAGGCTACCCAACTATCAATTGACGTATGTGTGTTATAGCAATATAAAGACAGTGTCACTAATGTTGGCCCATAGCCCACCATGTATTTACGGCATCCTCCACATGTCCCACCCTACCAGGCTGACAGGAATGACTGAGCAACAAAACTGTTATGACAGTGTGCCATACTGACATAGAGCAGAAATGTATAGTAGTTAATACCAGTGCAGGTGTATGCATGTATGGTTAGGTGTATCTGGCTGCCTCATAACACACAACATGGGATGCAAAACATCATGTAAATGAGCCGTACATGTTGTACATGTGTGTAATCCTAATGTCTGTGCATCCAACAGAGTTACAATTCCACAGCTCATGGTTGGTGCATTGCCCAGACACAGACATGGGTACTGTCATAAGCAGAAGTATCATGTAGAAATAGTAGAGGTGTCCAACTGTGTTATGACCTTGTGCCCATGCCTACTACAAACAGTTATATGACCACCCACATAGCTGTATGGTCTCAGCAATACCTAACTTCTACAACCTGTCTCTGCCAAAGTAGTGTAAACACCTTGGCTGGACAGCAGTAGTGCACAAAGCACATAATGGGATGCTATATTGGCTGTACAGGGGAAAGTAGGAGCAGGCACCAACTGGCTAGCAAGTAATCATTTGTCTAGACAACCATAGTAGGTCACAGGTGGATTACTGTAAGGCTGACTATAAGTATAAATCAGACACATCCACTGAGGGCAATCAGAAGGCCATCTTCACATATGTCTGCAGTCTCATAGGCAACAACCCAGCCCACCCTGTAATGGAGGTAAGTCATAGTACATACACACACAACATCACTACAGCCAACCTGCTGCAGACACATTTAGGTGAAACATCACCCTCCTGGCTCAATATCAGTAGGATATGCACACCGCATGCACCCCTACCCTCATCATCATGGATCAGGTGCACACCGCCCACTTAAACATGAAAATGGCAAGTCCCCATTGGGACTGATAACATTTCTGTCTGCATCCTACATGAACTCAGACATATGCTTCCAGCTCCATTACACACTGTATGTGAGCCAAGCCTGAGCAACATTGACAGCCCATCTCCAAGGAATACAGACACTGCCACCCCTCTACACAAGTGTGAATGGTGGTTTATGGAATGTACTGGCCCTCACAAGGGGGAATATGGCACAAAAGGATCAGAAGTACAATGCATGTTCATACAGTGCTGCTAGGTATGGGTTATAATGTGTACGTATGTAGTGGCTCCTGATGATAATTAGTCATATGGTGTCTCTGTCAGGAAGTCTCTGCAATGTCTGAGGTTCTGTGATGTGCTTCCCTGTTTATTTCTTTCAGGTGACATGCAGAGGCAGCCTTCCTACACTGAACAGGAGACTGCGGCCATAACTGAGGGCATCCTGGAGAATTATGACATCATCTTTGGTCAGGGTCTCCAACATCAGTGGCAGAGGACTGCCTTATGGGATGAGATCATAGAAGGAGTCAACAACGTGGCCCACCATGGCTCTACATATGATCAGGTCAGGCACAGGGTGACTGACTTGATCCAGCGTGCCCGGCAGCGGGCTGCTGCTGTAGCGAGGGACCATTTCACTACCAGTGGGGGGCCAGCCAGAGAGGCCCCACTTACAGCAATGGAGGAGCTCCTGGCCAACCTTGGGGTAGCCCCCACTAGAACATCAGCACAGGACATAACAGTCGTGGATGTGCGTGGCACCCAGGCAACAGGAAAGGAGTGTCCAGGTAATGCAAAAGTGCACATCACTGTACTGAGGTTGCATTACAACTGTGTTCTATAGAGTCTTTAGATGCATATGTCAGTGCAAAATACATCAGTGGTTGGGGTTTAGTAATGCACACAAGTGCACATCTATGGTAAAGGACAGCGAAATGTGTAATATATTGTACCTGTGCATAACTGTATTATTAATCATGGACAAATGCATATTGTGAATCAGCTAACAATACCTCTCCTTCACAACTACCCTGGTCCCTCTTGTCTACATGAGGTACAGCAGCTGGAAGCCTGTGAGTATGAGAATTTACTGTTGTGGCTCAACAGTACCCCAGGCATGTTAAGGTCATGCATGTGACCATGCACACAACTGTTACAAACAGATAAGTTCCAATATCTGCATGATCACTTGTGGTGGGGTTCACTACCTAATATCACAGTGTATATCACAGGGGCATATTTGAACTTGTTGTCAAATCTCTGTAGCATACCTACCTCACAAACCTGTCATTGCAGGACATCTGGATAAAGATTGCCAAAATGTGGGGACAAAGAGCCAGGAGCAGGGACATATTGTATACATTGGTGTTATACAGTGCATATTACAGCTGTACACACCTGTTAGAATGCCGGACATTTGTGATATATGACAATGTGAGCACAATACACAAGACCAAACATTTATCCAACCTTTCATGTGACCTATAATCTGTACAATGCAATTGTCAAACAAACTAATCTGTTAGTGGAGCAAGTATGTGACATGGACATTGCCCAATAAACTAGATGCATATATGTGCACACAATGAAGCCCATACTGTGGTGTAGCAACATGTGACAAAACCACAGCAGGGCATCATACTGGCTACACACTTGCCATCAATTATGGGCTCTTGGATTAACTGCAAATGACACTCAGCACACATACCAAGAATATCCTAACATAGACACACACTTGCCTGCTACAGCAAAAGCCATGGCTCACATACAGCTTAACATGCTACAAAGGGATCACATTTTAGAAAGGTTTCAGCCTGGAGAAAGCTACAGAAACATACCCACAGCATTGCATATGCCATGGAACACAGTGCAGATAGTCATCAAAAGGTGTTCCCGATATGGTGCAACAGTGACATTGTGAAAAAGTGGACATCCCCACATGTACGTTGAGGATACAATACCAAAAATGTCAAGGGAGGCTGCCAGGAGCCATACAGCAACACTGAAGGAGTGTCAGACATCTGTGGAAAGTACTGGGTGTATACTACATGTGACAACAGTCTTCCATAGTCTCCACATGTCTTGGATACAGGGTGTGTTTGGGAGATGGCAGCTGTTCCTCACAACAAACAACATCTGGTCCTGGGTAACTTCTGGACAACAATACATCAGCTTTTCAAAAAAACATGTGCGGAAATGTGTTAAGGTGTTATGATACCAAGGTTAGATTGTCCACAATATAGTCATGTTAGTGTTGGACAATACCAGCACTGCACAACAGCAGAACCAGACTATCCACACACTGAAGCAGGCTGATGACAGTGTCCTGCTTTGCATTTGCTATTCTCAGGTTTGAACTGTGGCTGTAGCTGATTTGGAGTGTATTATGACAGGTTTCAAACCTCAGTCTCTTGTGGCTGTAATCCTTCTGGTATCTGCCACATAGCTCTGGATGGGGAGGAATTCTAACATTGCAGACAGCAATGGCCCACACCTTATAGCTTCTGGACCAAAGATGGCTTTACAGGAACAATATCAGCAGTCTGCAGTGGCCAAGCCTGAGACCACACCTAACTACAGTACACAATCTGTGTGGTGACCTGTCGACCACTGTGCACAGGGGATGGCCTCACAATCTGACACATTAGGAGATGTTTTGAAAGGGACAGTGTGCAAAAATTGCCATGTCAAGATGTGCCATTCTGATACACACCTTCCCAAGAGGAATGAATGCTGCACTGAGATCAACAGGTGCTTTACCAATGTATCAGTTTATGTATGTGCACCCCCATGCAACCCATCTAATGTAGTCATATCATGTACAATATCTTACCCATACCCGATGTGTATTTCCTTCAATTGGAGTGTGCAGGTTATATGTCAAATGAAATGGTGGAAATGTTATGGCAATATCACTGGTGTCTCATGTGATTTGTCACAATATCCTTGCATGTTAAAAGCGTCTGTAAAATTACTATATCCACTGTAAGCTTGGGAAGTTATTTGAGTAACCACCCTTGTTTTCACATACATGTACTGCAGGTTATGCCAAATGCAAATCATAGCATGACATTAAGTAGGATCACCAATCCACTGGACAAAGCAGTAATGTATCAGACAAACATAGGAGGTATGAGCAGCAGACAGGAAAGATAAACCACATATGTAGATATTCTTGGAAACTCAGTACAGTTGGTAGGTATGTTCCATAGGTTTTGCCACAGTGCTATACAGATAAACAGCAGTAATGTTTACATGGGTGCAGTGTGTTGTAGGTGAAGGCTCACCACCAACTAAAAACACTCACAAATCCCACTGGTGTAGATTTGTAGTTACAGTAAGTTGAAAGGTATGCACTGCATGTTGTTGAGGGCCTGTCCATAGTGTGTCATAACTGTCATCTGTTGCATAATGTGAGGTCCAGGGAATGCATGTGGGACACCTCATGTGTGTGAGTGTGAGTGGGTGTACCAGCAAACCTTATAGTGCTGATAGTAATGTACATATATTGCCTTTTCCTCACAGGTGGACATGGTGGTCGAAGTCCCTCATGCTATGTAATTGATGTCAGTTTGTTTGGCAATTCTGACCATGATGATACCCGTATTGAGGCACAGGTGGGGTTGTCAGGGGCTGCATCTGTTTCATCAGTTGGCATTCCACCTTTGTCAACCGCATCCCCACACACAGTCACAATGCCAACACCTTTCCTGTCACCAGTGGCCATAATTTAAGGACAGCTGGGTGCTGGCACAGAACATGCAAGTGTGGTGACTATGGCAAGTGAGCACCCAGTCACTAGCCATAGACAGAGGTCTGGCAAGGTCCCACACAGGCAGGTGGGCAGGTATGCTTGGAGGTGAATGTCTGCCCATTCAGCCCATGTTAAGAGTGCCACTGCTGCAGTATCCAGGTGCATGTTTCAGTCTGTAATGGATGCACAGGCAAGTAATGAATGTAACACCAGACAAATGCAGAGGCTGGTTGAAGAACATTTTCCTGGTGTATGTGACGATTTTTGTGAACTCATTGGGGTCCTGCGTGAGAGCAATAAGATTGCTGATAGATGGTGGGGTCAGGTTGTGGCACTCCTCCACCGCAGAGTATCTATGCTTGAACATTTGGCGGACAGGAGGCAGCAGCCAAATGGAGGTAGTTCAGCACCACGATCATCTGGGCATGCACGTCGCCATGCACCATCATGCTCCTGTATGGGCAGTAACACCAGCAATACTGAAGGTGGTGTGATGTCCACACCACCCATACTGTCAACCAAATGGCACAGCCTAGGCCTCTGGCAAAACCGCACCACACCATGTGCATATGATGAAACCTGTGCCAGATCACTGCCATCAAAGCCATTGATGCAGGGGCATGCATATATGGGTCTGATGGACAGGGTGAACTTAGTAAATTGAAGATATGTAATGCAGCATAAGTTACTGTCATCTGGCATTTGTAAGGGGTGCACATCATAGTGTGTGTACAGTGTTAGTCATGATGCATTATTGCTATTATTAATGCTGAGTGAATGTGTTCTCACATGCTGTATCCTGTTTCTGTTCTAGGCATCTGTATGTCACCAGGAGGTGGCCCTGCAGCAAGGCCAAAGGGTATAAAAATGTGGTAACACATCAACCATGTCTTAGGTGGGGTACAGCTGTATCTGCATGGATTTCCCAGGTCTGTAACACAGTGATTGCATATGCCTCACAAATTATAGGGCTGAGGGTTGTGCATAGGTATTTGTTGATTTACAACATCTGTTGTAGAGTGGAGAATGGTATGTGTTGTGGTTTGGACAAACCTCCATTTGCTTATAACCACAGCCTCAGGGGATAGTGTCACACACACACACACACACACACACACACACACACACACACACACACACACACACTTGCCAGTACTGAGATCCAGAGGTTCATTGCTTCATAGGTGTGTAGTAGGTGAATGGGCCTGAAGAGTCTACAAAGCTAGCCCAAGGGAATGCGCTGGCATCTGGCCACATGACAATAGTCCCAGTGTGGCTCATGGGTATAGTCACTGGAGTGGTCCCCAGGGGTGGGTATTATATTCTCCATCCACTCATCCAAAATTCTATTGTGGGTGGCCAGTGATGTGCACTGCTTCACATGTATGTGATTTATATTCCATAACATGGGCAATGTCTGGGTTGTGAACCTGTCCCACAAGCATGTCCTTTGAAGTGTGGAAGTGTGCTTAATGTCTCTGGGGCATGTTGTGTGGACGCATTGGTATCTTCAGATGTAGCATTCCTGACTTAGTTTGGTGAGACATAGCTATGTAACTGAGATAGTGCTTGCACCTACATAGACAGTATGATATAGGGTTTCATTGGAGTTATTGGAGTCTGTCCATACATGGCATGTGTATAAGGCATGGTATTCTCTTTGTGGGGTACATTTGCAGACTCTACAGTTGTTACAGGTGTCCAGTGGAGTATATGACAAAAGGGCCACTGTACACATTGACTGGGCTACTGCGGGGAGGGTACAGGGTGACCATGTCCTTTTACTTGCTGGATAACACACAGTCAGGAGATGTAACACATCAAAGTACTTTCTGATGTCAGTGGCACTGTTATGATCAACAGACAGCTGACTGTCAACCTGTGTTCCCCATTCTGTTATAACATCACTTTTCAGTGGACTACCACCAATGTATTACTTCATGTTAGCCATGGTGTTCCCAAAAGTAATGGCAGCACATCTCCTGGCATTGAGGTAATGTCCAGAGTTCTGACAGCCATAGGTGTCGGAGTGGCCTTTGCGCATGATGGAAGCATCACATGGATTGAGAATGCTATCACCCACCTTACTGTTGTATGCAAACATTTTCAGCCGGGGTGCCTTTGTGTTCTCCTGCACCTCAGAAGAGTAGATTCCCAAACATGAACGGACATGGGTCCATACCCTGTGTGACACCAGTCATGTCTGGTCATTGGTTTGACATGGAGTCCATTGCAATCACAACGTGGGTACTATCTGTGAGGCAGTTTGCAAGAGAACTACTGATATAGTGGTTGATGCCTAGCCAAGTGTGCTTATGTATGATTCCTGGGTGGAGAGTGGTCTCTGAGTATAAGTGTTGCCTGTATTGTTAACTATTCCATACTGTCACATAGTCATTGCACATGGCACTACACATTTAGGGCTGTAGATTGTCTACACCAACCTCTGTGGTGTTTGACAACTATTGGCCTTGTAATGTGGACATTGGGACATATACTAGGTCATGAATATAATAATTTGCAAAACCCACCCCCAAAGGATCCTGTTATTACACAATAACACCACCACCCACATAGGATGCTGATTACAGACAGAGACACACACACTTGCCCTTACTGTGTTTTGAACCCATACCTATTGCTACTACAGTGTTACACATTTATCACATGCACCATGGAGCTTATAGGGTAGATGTTGTCCCAAGGTACTTCTAAGGTGAAGAACATCACAAGCCCTTGTAAGTAATGGCATTGGGTGATGTAGTGGGTGAGATATTTCATTTACCTTACACACACATCTACATTTGCCAGGAGTGAGGTTCTAGTCTCTATCTAACTATGGTTTCAGACCTTTATGCTATGCGTTTACCACATGCACCACTGAGCTTACATGTTTTACAGTTACCAACAGGTACTTCTAAGGTGAATGATATCTGCAGGACTGCTAAAGTAGGGCACTGAAAAGTGTACTGTGTGTAAATGGGGCCAGAATCTTTAAGGTACAAACACATATATATATATGTATATATATATATATATATATATATATATATATATATATATATATATATATATATATATATATATATATATATATATATATATACATACACACACACTCACACATATACACACACATACACTTGCCACAAATGAGATTCAAACCCCTACCTATGTAGTTATTGCTACCACATTGTTATGCAGTTATCACATGTGCCATGGAACTTATAGCTAGAACAGTGTCCAAACATACTTCTAAGGTGAGTGATATTAGCAGCCATTGTAAAATATTGCACTTTGAAATGTACTGGCTATGTATGGACACAAAATACTTCAACCTACAGATATACACACACAGACACACTTTTACAATTACCAGAACTGAGATTAGAACTCCTACCTAAGTTGTGTTTTGCATTACAATATCACACAGTTATCATGAGTGACACAGAACTTATATGTTGGAGAGCTGTCCAAAGGTATCTTTGAAGGAGATTGACATCAGCGGCAGTGTTAAAGGAGGGGTAAGGGAAGTGTAGTGAGTGTGAATGTCCTCAAAATCATGTCTCTACAAAGACACACACACATTTTCATAGTTGTCATAACCGGGATTAGAACTCCTATCTAGCTAGTTTGCTACACTATAGTATCACACAATTATCACGAGCACCACGGAGCTTATATGTTGGACAGCTGTCCAAAGGTATCTTTGAAGATGAGTGACATCAGCAGCAATGCTAAAGGAGGGGTAAGAGAAATGTAGTGAGTGTGAATGGCTTCAAAATCATGTCTCTACAAAGACACACCCACTCTCTTACACAAACACACACATTTTCACAGTTGCTAGGACTGGATTAGAACTCCTACCTAACTAGTTTGCTGAACTATAGCATTACACAGTTAAAGTGGTCACCAAGGAGCTTATAGGGCTGCAAGCTGTCCAAAGGGTTATTTCAAGGTGACTGACATCAGCAGGAGTGCTGAAGTAGGGCAATGGGAAGTGTAATGAGTGTGAATGGCCTCAAACTCATTCATCTAGAAACACACACACACACTCACATCTTTACATTTGACAGGACTGAGATTATAATTGCTACATGAATACTTATTTGTACTATAGTGTTACACAGTTATCACAAGCACTACTGAGACTAGATGGCTGAGTGCTAACAGAAGGAATTTCTACAGTGAATGACATCAGCACATCATGTGATATAGGCCAATGGGATGTGTACTTGGTGGGAAATGCCTCATAATGGGATGCTTTCTGTCACTGTCTGTCTCTTCCCCATGTCTCTGTGGGTGTATGTTTGATATATTATATGATGTTGGCCTTAGATATGTATGAGTATTCCTATCCTGTGTGTGTGTGTGTGTGTGTGTGTGTGTGTGTGTGTGTGTGTGTGTGTGTGTGTGTGTGTGTGTGTGTGTGTGTGTGTGTGTGTGTGAGAAATATAAATGGTGTACAATTTGGTGTGCGTGCACAGACATCTGCAAATAACAGATATATATAGTCCACTGTGTTGTCAGACATGGACTTCATTTCTCTAAGTGTAGGAGCATGCCCAGTATGACCTTTTATAATGAGTGTGTGAATCTATTTCAGGGAGAGTTGTACTCCAGTTCAGGGTTTTATGTGCTACAGTTAAAACTAGCAACCTGTTTCTGCAGTATATCTGTAGCTAGTTTGCCAATATGGAGACACAATGGGTGAAACATACAAGGGATACTGTAACTATTGCTGTATGCTCTGCTTGTGTAACATGATTGGTTGTAGCATAGACTTTCTAGCATATGCACTGTTTTACACTGTGATGTATCATGTCATCAACTACTGACAGATATCATTCTCTGCTCACAGTTATTTACCAGGGAAATACAAGATGAATGAAGCTGAGATCAATATTCTGAGGCATAGACTAGACATTATGGCACACACCTGCCATTGTGAAGGGGTAGCTACAGACAATAGACTGCTGGTTCTGTGTAAATGGTCCAGAACCTTGGTAGTATGCTGGCTGGCGATCCCCTTCTTGTGCTTTTCTAAACTTAATGGAATGCTGGGGCCATACCTCTCAGCTGTACAGATACACCCAGGTTATCCAGAGGCAGGACTCATATATCTGGTCAGTTTACCTTCACATTGTGGTTTACAAGCAATTTTGTGGCTATTCATTCATGGGTTTGCAGTCAGGGGGTAGTATGGGCAGACATTAGAGTTTCAGACTTCACACACTCCATGACATCCATGCTTCTACACCCCTCCCTCTGTTATTCTCTCCTCTTCCTAACATTATGAAAGCAACAGCTTAGAGGTATCCCTATAGTTGGGTTTTTATCCCAGTAGTATTTATGGTCTGGTCCACAGTTTTTGCAGTAGGATATGGGGAGGCATGCTACTGGCATTTGTCAGCATGGCCTTGCATTTGTTTTCTGTTTACTGTGTTAGGTTGTTAGGACCCCATGACATTCTGTACATTGGCACTATGGGTGAGGCACGGGCCTTTGCCAGAAGACTGTAGGTCATTTGAAAGTACTGCAGGCCATCTGTAGCAGACCAGTGCATTCTGTCACTCATATATTCCTAGGCTGCAAGCCAGTGGATTACCCTGGGTTGACAGTAGTAAGTGGTTGAGGTGTTCCTGTCAATTCTTTCTGTTCATACTGATCCATGAGTATGAACCTGTTGAGCATGCAGCATCATGTATTTATTCCCATAACGAGATGGAGTCATACTGCACTCATTCCCTACAGCAAGGATATGACCTGTGCATGTGTGATATGGAAGCTACTGGCACCTGACTCACAGATATACCTGGGACATTCCCCTTATGCTGTCTTGTGTGTGGGCATGGGCAGCTTGTCATTACTTTATAACTGTATAACTGTGCCTTTTTGTGGTCTGCCAGTGACTGGCTAGACTACCTGTATTACATACTAGAGGGACAACTAAGGTGATGCTAACCCTATGTATAATTCCAAATTTTGTGTAGTTGACAGTTATTTTATATGCACTCTGTGTAGGGTACTTCCACCTGTGTACTGTTTCTATGTATGGGCCCCGGTTCATGGCGTGTCCAACTTTCTGACGGTGACAGATATTGACATCTGGACAGTGAGTATGTACAACTGCTAACATAGGTGTAGCTGAGAAGCAGTGTGGTTGGCACTGCAGTTGTTGGAACATGGCCCTGTCGACCACAGTACTGTACCTAGGCCAGTGAGACACAACCATCCAGGCCTACATGCTGACCACTTCCAGACAATATTAAACACACAACAAACTTACCACACTGACTGCTGCATATTGTACACATGCAACAGTCTATCATGTAGCTTGGGACAGCTCTGGCAATCTGTGCTCCAGTGATATTACTCCTCAAACTTACATGTTACTGCATTTCTACATGAGATTTTTTAGGGGGAGGTGCACACCTGAAGACTTTCAACATTTGCAATGATTGTACTGGTATTTCAGTTACTTTGTTGGCTTCCATTTCATATTGTATTGTGGCCTATCATGCAG
This sequence comes from Protopterus annectens, assembly GCF_019279795.1. Taxonomy (NCBI): domain Eukaryota; kingdom Metazoa; phylum Chordata; order Ceratodontiformes; family Protopteridae; genus Protopterus; species Protopterus annectens. The sequence goes on along the minus strand of NC_056725.1, from coordinate 238,540,126 downwards.
AAAGGAGGCATATTAGTAGATACACATTAGATTTTAATTGCATAAATTTCAGTTTCAGACTTCTTACCCTTCAGAACTAAAATTCAACTGCCAAACCTGTTGTAGTATGTCTGTATAGATCTGGGGGGGGGCTGTTCACCATTGCCATCATTTGGAGGCCTTAGCCAAGCCTTTCTTTATGGTCATCTACACCTGTCCTGCTGGGTGAGGCTGGTGGTGGATATGTGACCCTCATTGACATCCATGTGTGTGACCTATGGACACCCACAGTTATTTGGGCCACCACATGTACTGCAGTGGGAGTTGTCACCTTGTGTAGTACTGCCTAGTATGCTGACACCAGTATTTGTTATGGATTTCCTGCTGTCACATATAGCTGTCAGCTGTCTGCTGTTATCCCATTCAGCCACCCGATTCCCTTGCATGGTTGCATCCATACCATACATACAACTATCAGAACATACTACTCCATTCACTAATTGATAGGAAGAGACACTTACCTTGTTGCTGGGCCAGTATTAAGGACGGTTCCGGAGGGCTGATTATGTCAGATGCATGTAGTACACTCCCTATACATGGTAAAGCACAGGTAGTGTCATGTTTGGCATCCATTTTACTGTATGTGCGAGTCAGAGAGAGGTATCAGTCCCTGGGTCCCTACAGTGTCAGTGTCTGTGCTATGCGTTACCTCTTTGCCAAGGACAGGGCATATTGGGTATGCCTCCATCTGTCTACAGGAGCAGGCTCAGGAAGTTCCTCCTCTGAGTCCCTCTGTGCCTGTGGTGGCCTTGGCAATGGTGGATGACTGTGTAGCCCCTCACCATGCTGTTCCTGCTGCAGCTGTTTCTGCAGGATCATATTGTGCAGCATGGCACATACAATGAACATTTGTCCACATTTAGCTGGGGAGTACTGCAAGGCACCACCGGATATGTCAAGGCAGCGGAAATGTGACTTAAGCATCCCAAACACACTCCCTACAATGATCCTGGTTTGTGCATGTGCCTCATTATGACATTCTTGTTTGGGTGTGTGTACATTTCTGATGTGTGTCATCAACCATGGCTCCAGTGCATAGCCAGCATCTCCCACTAGATGGCCATATGGGATGTCCCCCCTGGCAAACCCCTGATACAGCTGTGAGGCATGCCAGATGTGGGATTCATGATAGCTTCCAGGGCTGCTGGCACACACTTGCATGATAATGCCCTGGGTATCACACATGACCTGGCAGTTGATGGAGGTTAAGCCCTTGCGGTTTATGTAGACCCTACCTCGCTTGCCAGGTGGTGCTTTGATTTGGATGTGCATGCAGTATATACCTCAGGGTATTCTGCTATATGGTGAAAGAGATGCATACTTCTGGTCACCGCCTTATGGGTGTTGGGAAAATATATGTGCTTATTGACATGTGGTGACATGGCATCCAGGAACTGGTGGAGTACCCTGAATGCTGATGCCTCTGAGACCCCCATGATATCCTCAGTTGGTCTTTGGAAGGTACCTGTATCTAGCATTCTTAAGCCTACACATACCTTGGTATCCACTCAGATGGTTTCCCCTCTGTTAGTTCTGTGTGTGAGATGTGGCCAGTACAGCTCAATGATTTGCTGTAGAATGTCCCTGTCCACCCTATAGTGCTCCACTATCTCCAGCTCATGTAGGCCCTGGTAGGTTACCCTGGGTCTGTGCACTCTTCTCCTCCTCCTCACTGTGGGTCGGTTGTCAGCATTCTCCTCCTCACCACCCTCAGCCTCTAGCACATATTGATAGAGTAAAGCATCAGCAGCCTGTAACATTTTTAGTTAGTTTTGCCAGTTAAAAATCCCCCCCCCCCCCATCTGTGTGCACTGGTGGTGTAGCATTTGTGGTAAAAAACTGTCTGAAAGGTGTTTGCATAGTTTATAGTTGTGTTCTGGGCTGTTGTCTGTGTAATTGGCTGATTCTGATACATTCCACCTGTCATCTATGCTGTTTCTCCTTGATTGCTTTCCTACTGCTATTTCCCCTTTCCAGTTTCCTCCTAGTTTAAGCCCCAAGGCGTGACATGCATTCACAGTGCTCAAATGTAAACACTGCTGCTGTTTCCTGTTTTTTTTTTTTAGTTTAAAACCTGGTGCGCACAGTGTACACCCGTTTAAGCAATGTAAACAGTGCTAACACACCCCCTTCCTTAGCTGTGCTTAGTTAAGGGCAAACATAGGCCACTGAACACCAATATGCGCACAGCATGCATTACACACCCCCTTTTCTTGTTAGTTGCTCCTCCTGCCTACATGATCATGTTCTAGTACCTACATGGTTAGGTGCAGTGTGTGGACTTAGAATATTTTGTGATTCAGTAACATTCCTCTCATTTGCATACCCCCACCATGTAGGTCATTAGTTATTGCATTAAAATGGACCATTTCCCCTTGGCAGCCAGTGCTTCCTTGCATTGTTTACATTCTGCATGCCATAGACTATAATGGCAAAATGCAGATTTACCTTAAAATTGAGTTTTCCCATTTTTTTTTTTATTTTCACCATGATTGTGCTTGCACACCACTACCCTATGCTTAAATGATTGGCCAAAAAAAAAAAACAAAAATAAAGTTTAATTTTCATAAAAATGAAAGAATTTTTCATGCCAATGGCATTATATTTGGCCATTGGTATGAATAATGAACATAATACATTCTTTTTCACGAGCTGTCATGCCTCAGTTTTGTCATTTGCAGAAATGTATTCGGTTATTAACCAAATACATTTCTGCACTGACACTGTTCTAACATGGAGTCCGGGCAGCTTGGTGAATTGCTAAATCACCTCATTTGCATAGTTTTCACCAGCAAATGAGGTGATTTACATGTTGCATGGTTTTCCGTGCTAGAACAGTGTAGGGCTGCTCATGCACATGATAACAGCACTATCCTAAATCACCGTTTTCCATGCAGGAGTGGCAACACTGCTCCTGCATGGAAAAAAATGGCTTTGTGAATCCTGAGGATAGTTTAGAACAATGGTGTAAAGTGATACAGAGTAATGCAGATGAAGGCAATCATACCCAAAGATATTGCCATAAGCTGTGTACTTCTATTTAGCCTTCTTTGCATATGTTGCCTGCTGCCAGCCATTGCACAGATGCAAAGGTGGAAGAATAATGATACAGAAGGGAGACAATATATTGACAGGGTTAGATGGAGGCAGGGACACAATAAATTATCCATGATGATGGATAATGGTGGCTCAAAACAATATGTATCTAACAGGTACACCTAAATTAGTGTATCAAAACCACTCAGTAACACTTAGCTAATGGTTGGATTAAAACCCTTTAAATTATTCAAAAATCTTTCTACACATGTGAGCATTATCTCAGCATGCCCTAAAGGAATTATTGCTTCACAGCATTAAATAACACTACTGGAGAATATTGAAAAGTTACTGAAGCAGGATGGAGTGAACAGATAGAGAATTAGAGACAGACACAGAGAGGAATAGCAGCAATTTGTTTTCTGGGACATGTAGGAACATCTGTATTGTGTTTTAATCTTACATATTAAATCCTCATTAATCTGTAATACTCTGCACAATAAACTGACTGCTATAAGTACAAATAAGGGGTGGGAGATTGCAATAAACACGAATACCTAACCATGGTAAGGTTGGCTTTATAAGTCTCCCTGTTGGGCCTGTGATGTTTTTGAAAATGATATCTTGCTGCACTATTCCAATGTTATGTTAAGGAAGTGTGTTATATAGACAGAAATACACATGCTTGCAGTTAAATAAATGATAGGAATATGATATGTCATGAAGTAATAAATTGACAATGCAGCTGTAATTGAACCCATGACACTATGCCAAAACAATGGGATACAAACAAGGTAATTTTGTCAACACGTCACATAGGAACTCCTACTTTAATACATCCGGCAGCCTAAGAGCAGTTACATTAACTATTTCAAAGTGCTGTTTATTTGGCCTTTAGTCAGTATTCCCATACCACACTGGATTTAATCACATTCGTTTGACAGTAACCAGACCACTGCAGATTAAATTTAAATCTTCAGATTTTGCAATAAAAAGTTAAACAGCATTCACTGTCACTCAGTATTGCTGCAATATGTTAAACTCCATGCAAATGATGAGCATGTAAAGTGAAGACTTTTCCATGGGCCATTTCTGGCCATGTGTGTCGTGTCTGTGCATCTATTTTTTGGCCAGATTAAACATGTGAAAAAGGGGTGAATAGGACAATGATGAAAATGGGGTTGGCAAGCAGAGGGTAGCAAACAGGGGAAAGAATACAGCAATTTGCAGGAGGGTCATGGTTAAACACCATAACTATCCACTTCTTCACAATGTCAATGCACAACTTTAAACAATTTCATGACTTTGCAGAGTCACCACAGCATTGATGGGTGACAACAACAGAATAATGTTGTAGGGTAAATTGGACTGAATTAAGTGTGTCATAATGATACTTAGGCAAAGTGGAGAGCCATGTAAAGGGCATCACTTTTTGTGGGACAAGAGCACATATTTTTTTTTTTTTTTTTTTTTGGGAGAGAGAAGAATGTTGGGAAAGATGCTTAGAAATGACAGGGTCAGGTAGGTAGGGTAAGTTAATAAGCATTCACAGACATACAGGACATACAAGACAGATAAGGATGGTGATGGAAACAAAAGGTTGGGGACACCATGATTGGGGATAGGTAGGGGACATCAGAGATACACTCACATTCAGCTTGAGAACAGTGAGAATCTTGTTCTCACTCTCAGAACTGTTATCACTGTATCCTGCAGTAGCTCCCTGGCTCAGTGCCAGATGTGGTATAATCTTTGCAATGTGACACAGGACCTTTTCAACCCTACTGATATGTACACTGAAGCCAATCTTCATTATATTCTCCACCAACTCTGTCAGCTCCTGCTGGGTTACAAAATCACCACCTCCACAACTACTTCTTCCAGAGGGTATCACTATATAAGCAGCCAGGTCAGAGCTACCTGATGCACTTGGAGCTAATATGGCAGGGGTTGTGGAGGCACCACTGACAGATTGTGAACCTGAAGTGCTAGGTATTTCTGTTACCATCTGTAGAGGTATGGCAGGCCAAGCTGGAGTGGTGGGTGTACCTCTCTGTGCTTTTGATGATTAATTTTCAACAGCAAGTTATGCAAAGAGAAGATTGCTAACAAATTGGGACACAGGTGGACAGTTGTCTCTCCTTTGATAATGACATCACCACAGTAGTCAGGACATCCTTCTACATGGCACACCTCATCACAAAAGGTTTCTCATCCAGGAAAAAAAGAGGTCATTGTTCCCCTCTACTCATCACTCATTAGACCCATTATAGAGTACAACACCCCTTTTGGTATGTACCTCACAAGACATCTACAACAACTGGAAAGGCCACAAAAATTCCTCACAAAGAGGATTAGTGGCCTCAAACAGAGGCCCCATGCAGAACAGCTAAAAAAACTCCAGCTTTACTCCGTCTCATATTGCCTACTCAGAGGCGATTTCTGCCTAACATATGAAGCTATGTCAAACCCAGAGCTGTTGGACATGCTCCACTTAAAGAAATCCCAATCCCTCTGAGCTACATGCTCCAGAGACCTAAACCTTGTCACCACAATAAACAGAACATGCTGGAGGGATAGATTCCTGCCCCAGAGACTTCCCATACTCTGGAACAAACTACCTATCTATATCAAACAAAGCTCCTCATTAGCACTCTTCAAAAAAATCTTGATGATTGGATGGGAAATAGGAAATTCACCCCAGGGATCACCTCGGTGGCTCTGCTCGACAGGGGCATAGGAAAAGGAAAATAATTTTCTTGGGTGGCGAAAAGCCAGGGTACCTTTTTGGCTAGGCTTGTACAGGCCTTAGGGCCGATAGACTAGTACTTACATATGAAGCTATAATTATAACCCCTGGAAGACTAAAAAAAGAGATAATTCACTACAGGACACATCACAGTACTATATATTTTAAAGAAACTTCATTTGGCAATAAGTAAACAATTTTGATAATTTATTAATGCATACCTTTGCAACATCCATATATGATGGAAAGGTATTTATGTGTTATTAAATAAACAAATCTCACTGCTCTGATATAAGAAATAGTAGCCTTTATTTCCATGTAAAGGATTAGAATTTTCCCTATGATTTAATGGAATTATGCATTCTTAATTAATAATTACATGTACCATAATGTAGTGTAATTCCTCCTGACAAACTCCTGTTAAAATCTTAGAAATACTTATCAATTAAAAAAGTGATTGCTACTTCTGGGTACTGAACTGTCTCAGATTCTTAATGTCTTCTAATTCCTGTTCTATTTATTTATTGTCATAACCCCTTCCTAATAATTAATTTTTATAACGTTAATTTCTCTTAGAAATCTTTCATCTTGGTTATTAAGGTGTGATATTCTCATTGCTTGCCCTCTAATAATATTCTGATTTACATGGGGTGGATGTAAACTGTTATGAGGTAGGATATGTTTTTTATAACATTCCTTCCTATATCTAGTAGTCATAATCTCATTCAAAGTATCTATCTTTAATTTTATATCTAAATATTCTATAACAGCTTCAGAGACATTCATAGTAAATTAAAATAAAAACTCATGGTGCTGTGTAAATATTCAATAAACTTTTCAAGATGACGTCTATCACCCATCCAAAGAATAAGCACATCATCCACAAATCTGTGATAAAATTTGATGCAGGAAATGAAGTCATTATTTGATACCAGTTATTCTGATTTTTCAAGCATTGCCTAAAATACCCAAATGAATGTTATAAAAAACATTTTTCAGAGGTATGGCACCATACTCTAGATAGTGAGTATAACTTTATTAGAAAAGCACCAAACTTATGTATATCCTATTCAAGAAATATTAGAGCTGTATGCGAGGTTATTGAGAAGAATTGGCATATGCAGAACAGCTAAAAAAACTCCAGCTTTACTCCGTTGCATATTGCCTACTCAGAGGCGATTTCTGCCTAACATATGAAGCTATGTCAAACCCAGAGCTGTTGGACATGCTCCACTTAAAGAAATCCCAATCCCTCTGAGCTACATGCTCCAGAGACCTAAACCTTGTCACCACAATAAACAGAACATGCTGGAGGGATAGATTCCTGCCCCAGAGACTTCCCATACTCTGGAACAAACTACCTATCTATATCAAACAAAGCTCCTCATTAGCACTCTTCAAAAAAATCTTGATGATTGGATGGGAAATAGGAAATTCACCCCAGGGATCACCTCGGTGGCTCTGCTCGACAGGGGCATAGGAAAAGGAAAATAATTTTCTTGGGTGGCGAAAAGCCAGGGTACCTTTTTGGCTAGGCTTGTACAGTCCTTAGGGCCGATAGACTAGTACTTACATATGAAGCTATAATTATAACCCCTGGAAGACTAAAAAAAGAGATAATTCGCTACAGGACACATCACAGTACTATATATTTTAAAGAAACTTCATTTGGCAATAAGTAAACAATTTTGATAATTTATTAATGCATACCTTTGCAACATCCATATATGATGGAAAGGTATTTATGTGTTATTAAATAAACAAATCTCACTGCTCTGATATAAGAAATAGTAGCCTTTATTTCCATGTAAAGGATTAGAATTTTCCCTATGATTTAATGGAATTATGCATTTTTAATTAATAATTACATGTACCATAATGTAGTGTAATTCCTCCTGACAAACTCCTGTTAAAATCTTAAAAATACTTATCAATTAAAAAAAGCGATTGCTACTTCTGGGTACTGAACTGTCTCAGATTCTTAATGCCTTCTATTTCCTGTTCTATTTATTTATTGTCATAACCCCTTTCTAATAATTAATTTTTATAACGTTAATTTCTCTTAGAAATCTTTCATCTTGGTTATTAAGGTGTGATATTCTCATTGCTTGCCCTCTAATAATATTCTGATTTACATGGGGTGGATGTAAACTGTTATGAGGTAGGATATGTTTTTTATAACATTCCTTCCTATATCTAGTAGTCATAATCTCATTCAAAGTATCTCTCTTTAATTTTATATCTAAATATTCTATAACAGCTTCAGAGACATTCATAGTAAATTAAAATAAAAACTCATGGTGCTGTGTAAATATTCAATAAACTTTTCAAGATGACGTCTATCACCCATCCAAAGAATAAGCACATCATCCACAAATCTGTGATAAAATTTGATGCAGGAAATGAAGTCATTATTTGATACCAGTTATTCTGATTTTTCAAGCATTGCCTAAAATACCCAAATGAATGTTATAAAAAACATTTTTCAGAGGTATGGCACCATACTCTAGATAGTGAGTATAACTTTATTAGAAAAGCACCAAACTTATGTATATCCTATTCAAGAAATATTAGAGCTGTATGCAAGGTTATTGAGAAGAATTGGCATATTTTAATGTCAGATCAACACATTAATAGTGTGATAGGTTCTAGTCCAACTTTTAGATTAAAAAAATAAAAGATCACTTAAAAGACTATTATGCAATAAAGATAATAAAGAATATTCCACCTCTAAGATAGGAATGTTTCCCTGTAGGAATTGTAATTTTTATTTGATAGACAGTGATAACACATGTATGCTTCCAACTACACATAAGACCTAGTAATTTAAATCTACTCTGACCTGTAAGTCTAGGCATCTTGTATATTTAGCAGACTGTTTAATATGTAAAAAAATATGTGGGTAAAACTGACTGCACCTTAATGTAGAGAATGAGAGAACATGTCAGCGACATTAAACAGAACAACTCTAATAATTCTTTAGCCAAACATATTATGAAGACATCTCAAGAACTCAATTTTAAGTTTAAAGTTATAGAGACAATGTATGAGAATGGTAGATTAGGTGATACTTGCAATGCTACTGAAAATACAGAACTATTTTGGATTCTGCATTTGAAAGCAGATAAGGAAGGAGGCTTGAATGATAACATCTCTTTAATACCTAAATTGAAACAAAGGAGACCTTATTTGTGATTACAGTGAAGTTGAATCATGCAATTTAATTTTTTAATATTATTGCATAACTGTTTTTCTAATTTTAATATTAGTATGTGCACACAATAATATATTTTGTGGTCTGATGAAGTAGAGTTTTCTCAATGAAACCGCTTACAGTTTGTATTTTATTTTGTTTTTGTTAAAGTTCTTTTGCCACTGCAGCACATTTGTTTTCTTCTTCTTCTTTTATGTTAATTGTTTACATGCCTTTGGATTTTCACGTGGTATTTTTCTTTTTTTACATAATTAGTGTCATGTCTAGGGAAGTGGACACACATTAGGTTGTGTTTGTCTGTAAAACATTAATCATATATGCTAAATAGTGCAGTTTTATTATGCAAGGTTTACTGATACATTGTTTGTGATGAACAAATTTAAAATGATCAATTTCTTTAGTATTACAGTCATATCCAAAAAGTTGTGAGAAATGGGCTTCTTATACCATTAAAAAGTTTCTAGTAGATTGATGCAAACCCTTAACAGACTGCATTATCTAAAGTCATTGTCCTTATACCTTGTGCCACAAAGATGGTTCTATGACAGATAGAATTTCTTGTCTCAGTACTGTGCAGAGTGCTTAGGAAAACGTAAAATTGCCAGGCATGTTTGAACTACCTAAGGCAGTCTAAACTAAATGTTTTTACTTTTTCCTTTGGTAGTGAACTATGTTTATATGCTGCCAAGCAGAGAGCAAATGTATGTAAAAATAAAAAAAAAATGGAAAATTAAATATTGTAAATAATTGCAAAGTGATCTATAAGGAGGATTCAAACAATGCTTCATGTGCCTTACTTCTCTTGATTCTCTTCAGTTAAACCTTGTACCACAGAGCAAGTCACCGGACAGGTGTATTTTCATCAGTGATTACTGTCCAGATTGCTGCCAGCCCTGTAATGCTGCCCAGCATGTTTGCTCTACATAAGGCAGCCTAAACTGAAATTTTCACTTGCTTCTTTAGGTAATGAACCTAATATGAGCACTGCCAAGTGAAGACCAACTGAAACTTAAAAAAATGAAAATAAAAAGATAACATATTGTGACTAATTGCAATCTGATCATTACACAGGATTCAAACAATGTTCCATGGGCCTTATTTCTCTCAATTCACTTCAGTTACACAATGTTACATATAATTTGACATCTGTCAGGTGCATTTAATGAAGTAACTACTATCAATGTTGGTGGGGGCTGTACAACGATGTCAGACATATTTGCTCTACCTAAGGCAGTAGGCAGCCTAAACTAAATTTTTCATTTTTTCCTTAGGTAGTGCACCATGTTTGTGTGCTGCCAAGCAGAGAGCAAATGTACCTTAAAAATTGGAAAGTAAATAATGTGAATAATGGCTCTGTGTTATGTTAACAGGATTCAAACAATGCTTCATGTGTCTTATTTATTTTGAGTTACTTTACTTACCCTTTGTAGCACAGATTTTGCCATCTGTTAGGTGCATTTGCTGAAGTGCTTTCCCTTTTGCAGGGGGACACGCAATGCCAGGCCTGTTTGAGTTACTTAATGCTGCCTAAGCTAATTTGTTTCACTTTTGTCCTTAGGTAGTAAAACCTGCTTGCATGCTGCCAAGTGGAGAGTAAATTGAAAAGACAACAGAAGAAGAATATATGATAGAAAAAATAGAGAAAGTAAATTAAATGCAATGCATGTGTATATATAGCAATGACCAAAGCAAGAAGTGCATTCAAGTGGACAATTCTTTCTTCACACATCTCCTTCCAACATCAGACATGTCTTGTCAGATTTGAAGTTAATAAATAATGTGAAATTGGACAGACTACTGATCACATGTTGTTAGCAATAGTGGTAACAGTTGACTCTTCAACAACACTATGGTGTTACAAAATGTGATTACACATGCATTCAGATAACCCTCCATATAAGTAGATTCAAACCATGCATCAGATATCTTTGTCTATAAGCTCACTGCACTTTCACCTTCTGTCACAGAGAAAGTTATCTATAAGGTATATTTTCTTCCCTGAGTACTATCCAGAGTGCTGACAGCCATGCAATTCCACCAGGTTAGTTTGCACTACCTATGTCATTCTAAATTAAAATGTTCACTTTTTTCCTTAAATCATGAAAGTGACTTTTATTCTGCCAAGTGAAGTGCAAATGATGCCAGAAAAACTAGCTAACTAACTAACTAAATAAACTATTGTAGACCAAATACTTTATATGTACATGTTTGACCAAATTTGTTATGTTGCAACAGAGACTTGTATGGATTTGAACACTCAAGCAAGGATATTGAAAGCAATCATTTCACACTATTCCCATGGCAAAGACAATGACCAATATTAGCAAGGTGATGAACAGTTTAGATGTAATAATAATGTAACATTGTATGAAATCACATTGAAATTGCAAAGAAAACAAGTTATTAAAGTTGTCCTTTCACATTTCACAGTGAATGTCTGGTTGATTGGGGTACTGCAAACAGTTAGCATTTGCAGTTGCTCACACAATATTAAACAAAAACTGCAAGTAGTCCATGCTTATCCCTTTCTTTCTGTATGGTGCCTATTTCCATTATCTATGCTTTTAGAATAGCAACTGTATCTCTGTTTTATTGCTATATGTTATCTTTAACAACACTTTAAGTACTTCCTTTAATCTGTACAACATGTCTTACTAAGAGACAGTAACTGTGGTCTTTAAATCCAGCACTTCAATGTCTTCTAATCATTCAATCTACTTGCAGACTTTTTAGTAAGTCTCTTCTCCCTGTCACACACTAAGTAGGTGTATATCAAAGATGGGTGACCGTGAAACATTGATTTTCATGCAGTCAGGGTAATCATAGACACCTGCAAGCCATTAACAATGAACATTTCTCAGTGCTCATGCTTACATTGCTAGGGTGTGTGCATGAAATTGTATAGGTCCTTACACCATGTTTACATTCCCTGTACTTAGTGCATATTGTGGTATTTGGGAATTCTAATTATTTCACACCACATTTGCATGCTCACTGTGTTCATAGGGCTGGGTCTGCACTATATAGAGGTATTTATGTTGCTAATGCCCTTTTATTGTACTGGAGAGACTGTTCTGAAAAACAGAGCTCAACACTGCTAGTAATGTAAGACTTTGGGAGATTTATCTATTTTCTACAGTGCTGTATTGTCAAGGTATTTTGCTATTTCTTACCTAATGCTTTTAGTTTAATATTAAATGGTGAACTGAGGTGACCACTGAAAAGTATTTGTATTATTGTAAATGTATTTACGTTTATCCCTTCCTTTTGCCATAGCCATGTCTGCATTTCTACAGTTATGCTACTGAATGCTGTATGACAAATTTATTTAATTTTATATGTCATGTTTGCACACTTATTGTAGATGGTTGTATTTCAAGTATGTAGGAAGGTCTGGTGTTTTTATCTCTATTAGCAGGAAAAGTAATATTTGTTCTCTTTGTGTATTTCTACTGAACTGAACTCCACAGCAGTGAATATAGCAATTATAACAGTTTGGTTTTACTTTTCTAATGCTGCATTTATAATTGTTATTGTTAATGAATACAACAATGCATTACAAAGTTAAACCTGTGTTATCTCCATTACAGAAGTGGCTGTGTGGATAATTGAGTCTTAAATATACTTATTTTTTTGTTGGGGGTGGGAGGTGGGTTGTAGGGCCTACCTTGTGTGCAGTCATAGTGAGCAAATAACTTGCAGCAATTGTTTGAATACATGTTGGATGCATGCAGCCACACTAAATTGAGCTCACAGACATCCCGTTTATTATATATTTATTTTTGTGTCTGTTTACGGTTTCATCTCATACAGGAGTATGGCACCTAAGAAGACATTATATACACCATAAGCCACCATATAGTGATGTAGAAAATGAGGTCATTATCCAGGCCTTACATCACCATGGAGCTTTTCTGTTTGGGAGAGGTAGAGATGACCAACCTGTCTGAGACTGGATATGGCAGCAGGTAGTTAATGACACAATGCTGGCAGAGAGCATGGGAGAACCAACTCTCAGATAAGACAATGTGCAAATGACATGATAACCTCTGCCTGCACATGGCCACAGAAGTTTCCTGGGAATAGGTGGCTATGGGGGTGGCTCCTGCTACCAAACTACCCCTAAATGAAACTGAAGAGTTTCTTTCCACTATCAGAGATCCCAATAGCTTGGCAGAATGTTCCACCTGAATTCTTGACACTGGTGCAGATGTGGATGACAGAATCAGAAATTCACAAGCAAATATTCCAAGTTTGCAAAAAGCAAGAGTAATTGTTATATATTTGTATGCATATAGCTAAGAAGTCTGAGAGAGGGAGGAGAAAGAGAGAGAGAGAGGGCGAAAAAGGAAGAGACAGCAATAACTGTGAGTCAGACTGCAGTCATACAGAAATAATGGATTTTTCTTTGGGTTTGGAGGGGGATATCCACCTGTTCACTATTTGTTTTAATGAGAACCCTTCTAATCTGCTCTTGTGAAGGTGGCTATTCTCTTTTTTCTTGTTTAATTTGCATTGTGATACTTAGCAGACTTCCTTCCTTTCCATTCTTCACATAAAGACACTTCCAGATTGCAGGCTATCAACCCAACTGCACACGATAAGTACACATTTGTTTATTATTAATACTGTATATAAGGTAGATTCAGGTCTATATGACAGTATCATTTTTGTAGCTCTAGCATCTGTTAAGAAGTTTATCATACTGCTATTATAAGGAAATATATAATTAATTTTATTTTCCATTTTCTGTTTGTTGTGTTTATTGCTTGTTATCATAGGTGATCCTGAAAGCGACAATGTGTAGTTCCTATCACCTGATGGAGTATTGGTAGCCTCTGATGATGATGATGATGGTGGTGGTGTCAAACAGGCACAGTCTGAGCATGCAGAGGGTCAGTCTGATAATGAGGTTGTAACTCATGCATCCCCTTTCCATGTTTCGGACACAGTCAGTATGCCTATGCATACCCAGGACACAGAAACCTCTGATACAGGACAAGTTGAGAATGACACATTTATTAGGCTACTGTGGTTACTCTGGTTGCAGAGCTGGTTGCTTCTCATTGTAACCATTGTGAGGGCATGGTGCCACACAGGAGAGCTGGTAGGGATGCTTGGAGGAGGCCTACTGTCCACTCTCCACCTGAAGCTGGTGTGTCATTAGGTGATGTCAGATGTATGTGCATGGCTGTAGTGGAAGTACAGGCACATTCCACTAGGGCCTCAGAAGAGATAGTGTGACCACTGAATGTTGTGTATTCTGACATGAATGATTACCTAAACCATGTGGGCAACTCCTTAGACAGGATGAGCGACACACTGGATTGGGCAGTTTCTGTGATGGAATGTCTTTTGGAGGAGGATGGGTATCCATGTGACTGGAGAGCTTCTACATCTTCGGATGTTAGTAGATGTGGCCATGCAAGATCCTGCTAGTGCAGTGATACTACATCCACTGCTCCATCACTGATTGCAGTGAGCACATCTAGATGAGGTAGGCCATGGGGTCATGGTTCTGGATGTAGTCTTGATGACAGCTTGTCCAGCAGACATTCATCACATTCAGGTAGCACGCTGACTTCTAGCAAGGGCCATGGAAGTAGCAGTGCAACTCATGGTAGAGGTGGTTCTTGTGGTTGGGGGCAATGACACTGAACTTAGTAGTCTACCACATACAGCTCACACCTCTTCAAGATGCCAGAATGTAGTGCCAGTACAGTGCTTGATTGTGTTTATGCAGACACACACACATTGAGAAAAATAATTCACTTGCCCATACCACTTTATACACAAGCAAACTATCTATACAGTGCTACATCTCTGTTCTTACCAGCCCTGCACACTGTATGCCATGATAGATACATGTCTTTCTGACTTGTACACACTTGCTTCATTAGTGTCAATCTTGCCCTGTTACCACCCCCCAGTACTATGTACAAATGATGATGACTGTGCGCTGCCCTGCCCTTTGCACATGTCTTTGTGATTTAGGGTTGCATATAAGTCTGATGCACACAGTGCAGACACACACACATTGAGGAAAATAATTAACTTGCCATTACCACTTTATACACAAGCAAACTATCTATACAGTGCTATAGCTCTGTTCTTACCAGCCCTGTATACTGTATACCATGATAGATACATGTGTTTCTGACTTGTACACACTCACTTCATTGGTGTCAATCTTGCCCTGTTACCACCCCCAGTACCGTGTACAAATGATGATGACTGTGCCCTGCCCTGCACTTTGCACATGTCTTTGTGATTTAGGGTTGCATATAAGTCTGATGCACATAGTGTATAGCTAATGCTTGTTTATTCACAAGATTGGTTTGTCACTATGTATTGCAGAAATAAAGTTGATTTCTTGTTCCCACTCATTCATGAATGGATTACTTCTATAATTGCTGAACTACATAATATTTCAGTTAGTATTGTCATTGCAGCATTGGAAACATTAAGTACTTCAGTCTTGTTCTTGGTATAGCTGTGCAAATGAAGGTATAATTGACCTGTTCTATGTTTTATGGACAGTAGTCAGTTGAAATACTTGATGCACAATAGTGTTTCTAAAATGTAACTGTATGTTGCAGACATCTTACAGAGGAAATATTACTGACATAACTACACCTCAGACAAAAGACTCCTTTTAGGGGCATATGCATATTTCCATATGAGAGTAATCAGTTATATGACTTTTTTTTCTTTTCAGGTTCCACATTTACCTTGTCATTACTACAGGTAACAATTGTGACCTTGGGGGCTGTCCCTGCCTAATGCTATCTGAACACGGCCATTATATGGTTAAATGAAGGTTGTGGAGTCTGACAGGCATCAGTTTTCCTATGTGCATGTGCATGTGCATGGAATCTTGGGCTTTAACCTAGCTGTGTGGTGCTATCCATTGCTCTTAGCCAGAGCCAGGAAATACTGTGCATGTCTACACCTGCCAGCACCATCTGCAGCTGGTGGTTCTCCCTCAGACTCCTCACCTGTACCTGCTGCTGCTGACCCTGCCTCTGGTCCTTGAAACTGTGGTCCTGCAGCTTTGCTGTCCTTGTTGAAACTGTTCCCTGAGAATTAGATTGTGTAATATGGCACAGACTGTAAGTATTTCGGCACAGGTGCCTGGGTTATACTGCAGTGCTCCTCTTGGTGTCTAGACACCAGAACCTTGATTTAAACAAACCAAACACATGTTCTGTGATATTCCTAATTTGAGCATGTGCGTCAGCATATCCTTGCCCAGTTGGGTTGTGTGGGCTCCTCATGGGTATACTGATTCAAGACTCTAGAATATAACCTGCATCCTTCACTAGATGCCCTTGAGTAATGTCACCCCTAGCAAATCTGCTGTACAGCTCACAAGTGTGCTATATGTGTGAGTCATGGAAACTGCTCAGGTTACCCGCACAGATACTGTAGATGATTCCTTGGGCATTCCAGACAACCTGACAGTTTATAGAGTAGAAACCCAGGTGGGGATTTTATTTCTATGTGTATGCAATCTATGGCTCCCAAAACCTCAAGAAAATACATGATTGCATAGAATTCCTACATGGTTCTTGCTCTCGCCTGTGGTGTTCATGGGAAACAGATATGCTCCCTTGTGTGTAGTAGCATTGCATTTATAAATTGATGTAATATTATAGAGGCTGATGTCTGTGATACCCCTAGTATATCCCCTGTCAGTCTCTGGAAAGTACCATTAGCTAGTATACATAATGCTAAACATACCTTTGTCTCCACTGGGATGGGTTCTCCATGATTTCCCTGGGGCCTGAAGTGGAGGTGGCAGAGACTGCATATTTTCTCCAGTGTTTCCCTGTCCACCCTGAATCTCTCAATAGTTTCTATTTCATGAAGTCCATGATAAGTTAAATGGGGTTTAAACACCCTTCTTATTCTTGCCTGAGGTCTGCAGCAGCAACATCAGTACCCTGATTTAAAGCCTGTTGCACATACAGCATAATAATATCAGCAGCAACCCCTAACATTCTTTCTCTTCTAAATGTAAATGTGCCTGTATTCCAAAAGGTTTGGGTGTACATGGCAAAAGCCTACACTGAATGTACACAAGTGCTTTATAGCTTCCTGAATAGCTCTGCTGTGTTGAATTGGTTAATTAGCATGTACTTCATCTCTTTATCCTTTCGTTAGCATATTTTGCCATTTCCCTTTGATGGTGCTACACATTATGTAGAGCTGTTTAATGAATAATAGTGCGCTATGATGGTGGCATGGCATGATGCCAACACAATAATTACACTTTGTGTAGCTGTAAATGTATCTGTCTGAATGTGTAAACTGCCAATCTTTTGTTTTTGTTTTAAATATAGTTATATTTAGACATAAAACAGAAGTCTGACAATTTGATTGTTTACAAGCCACATAATAAACAATTGTAATGCTGATTGTTTAATTACACCTTGTAAGCTGCCTGATACACTTTGTTAAGACTTCAGTAGTGAGGGGACACCAAATGGGTGTGTTGCCCAGAATGCCAAATCCCCTTGCTACTGCTTTGTATAATCTATATTTGCAAAGGTAATTCAATTTTAAACTAATATCTCATTTCATAGTATTCTTATAAACCTAATCAACCTCAGACAGATTTACTTTCATTTCTCTTATAAATTCATCGACATATTTACTTGTTCTGGAGCAATACCTAAATTTGTTTCCAGATACTGGTAACTGGGATCACATTGCACCTATTAATAAACATTTTCATTCTGTTTAAAACAGTCTGTGTATTTCACAGAAAGACATACCATCTTTGAATTTTTAACACTTACTTCGCACCTGCAAAATAACTTGTAGCAACTGGAATGACTTGTTATTTAAAACGAATTGTAATCTTTGTTACGCATAACATCCAGTTTAACTAATCATTTAGTGTGTCTCCTTTCCAGGAGTGTGTATAAGCAGTAGTTAGTATGTATGCCATGATCTCATCGCTGATATGCTACTATTCTGGGCATATAATTTTGTGAGGCTTTTCATCTATACTACAGCCCTGAACTATAGGTTGTAAAGCTTTAAATCTGAAATGGTAGATGAATTCACCTAAATACAACTTGCTCTCTGATTATTGACTAATTATACTAGAGGAGACATTGAAAACAACTGGTTAAATTATTTTAAATTATACATTCCTACAGGAGTGCACTTAACTATGGACCAGTTAGCATTAACTCCGTAGCTTTACTAAGTCTTGCTGTAGCTGTAAAAATACATGCATAAAGACATACATAAATATTTGATGACTCAAAATTCTGATCTAGTTAGCCCATATTGGTTGGCTGCCCCTAAATGTGCATATCTTTCACTTGGGTCATTTTGCAGGAAACCATACTGCAATGTGAAGTGATATGATTCCCTGTCTCACTTGATTATAAGACAGTAGTAAAATAAATGCAATCTCATTTTTGCCACCTAACTAACCACAAAGCAGGAAGCCTAGAAACAATCCCCCAGATTTACTGTTCCTCCGTGCAAGACTAGCTTAGTCCTGCACAGAGGCAGCCATTTAGGAGCAGGACGGCAGCGCGCCAGGCATAATAATGATGTGCGCTGCCTGAGCTCCTAGGCTTACATGGAGCGTGTAAGAGGGCAGGGGGCATGTCTGAGAGCAGAGCTCTCAGAATAAACATGCCCCCACAATGAAGAAGAGCAGAAAGGGGTATGCAATGAGCGAGACCGCTCACAGGTGACTGCATATCCCCACCAGCAGTCCCCCTTGTATACAACAGCAACAGTATATATAAATAAAATGCAGAAACCCATTTATTTATTTTTTTAATCCAATTAAAGCTAAGCGTAGGTGCGCGGGTGTGCCCTTCGCTTAGCTACAGTTAATGCAGCTTAAATGGCTGAAGAGGATAATAAGGAAGGTATATGCAAATGAAGCAGCATAGCAATAGTGTAATGGGCAGAGCATTCGCCTTACAACCAGGCACTCCCAGTTCGAGTCCCACTGCAACGCATTCCATTTTCCATGGCAAAGCATATTATGATCAATATTTATGTTGCAAAACCCACTAAATAACATTTTTATGAACTGGAGTACTGCAGTAAATGCACATGTGAGGTGTCAGTGTCATAATGAATAAGGCACTAGTAAGCAGGATTAAGCTCAAATAAGCAGTAGTAAGCATATTTAAGCACTAGTAAGCAGCCTTAAGCCCGTTTACGTGGTGGTAAGCAATGCCTACACTGGCTAAGCAATTCTAAAGCTAACTCTCTGTAAGCAGATGTAATGGCAGGTTTGCAAGTGCTTACCATTGCGCAAACCCACTTACAACTGCTCAAAAGTGCCTTAATCACTCTGTATCCAACGGCCCTTGTTCTGGCCATCCACAAAATAAATAACCATGCAGGTCTCGAACCCAGGACCATATACACCATAGTCACAGTAGTTAACCACCAAGCCATCACAGAAATACAGAAGCATGAGGTATCAGCAAACAAGTCCTCACCATAGTAACACCAAACTGAACCTGTGAAAGGAATCAATATACAGTCATATGTTCCATAACCCACTGCAATACATACATATGTGAACTGGAGTACAGCAGTAAGCCCAGAAGTAAGGTGTAATTGTAATAGACTGTTAAAGTCCCCAGTAAAACACAAGGACCCCATAGAGTGTACGTACACATTAATCATGGATACCAGCAGACATATAAGATGCAATGAATAAGAATCAATGCCCAAAAGGAAATATAATGCAAAGTCTAATGTAAGCAACACTAAGCATTGCACAGGCCAGCTTAGGAGGTGTAAGCAATGTGTAAACCAGCTAACTCATGTGCCCAGTGGTATACCCCTTTAAACAATGCCAATCCTAGGTAAGCAGGTTTGCCCATAGCTTAGCCTTTTCAAAACCAGCCAATCACGGAAAAGTGCAGGAAATTGGCCTTATGTGAACCCAAGAGGTGGGAATACATTACATGACTGGTTGTAGCTTCCCCTTGCAGGCACTATGGCAATAAAGGGAGAAGGTGTGCACTTCCAGTCATAACGCTGGTGCATCCAGGAGTCCAAGGTTATGGCAGGACTCCTAGTTAAAGACCAGGCTCAGAGACTGCTGCAGGGCCAGTCCCAATATAAGGTGGTGGCCTGGGACAGTCTCGCCTGCAACCTCACCAGAGCCACTGGCATGCCTCGAACTGATGAGCAGGTCAGGCATCACTATGCCGACCTGAAGTGGTGTAAGGGGGACCTCTTGGAGGAGTGGCTCCAAGAGGCTAGAGTGTCAAAGGATGTTCCAAACATGTGTATCACCCCAGTATGCATGTAATAATTACCAGCTCAGTTATATCATGGATAGGTATAGCTAAATATTCTACTTATGTTCCCCACAGCTGCAGTGTAGTGGGCTGCGTGCCAGGAGGCCCACATCAGTCACCTGGTGAGGTTGCAACATGAGGCAGGTCAGTAATACTCATGCATTTACTGTCATAGGAAATAAAAATAAAAGTAGTAGTAAATTAATTCATCATCTTCTTTTGGCTGTTCCCATTAGGGGTTGCCACAGCGGATCATCTGTTTCCATTTCTTTCTGTCCTCTGCATCATGCTCTTTCACGCCAACTGCCTTCATGTCCTCTCTCACCACATCCATAAACCTTATCTTAGGCCTTCCTCTTTTCCTCTTACCTGGCAGCTCCATCCTTAGCATCCTTTTCCCAATATACCCAGCATCCCTCCTCAGCACATGTCCAAACCAACACAATCTTGCCTCTCTTACTTTGTCTCCAAACTGTCCAACCTGAGCTGACCCTCTAATATATTGATTCCTAATCCTGTCCATCCAGTCACACCCAGTGCAAATCTTAACATCTTTAACTCTGCCACATCCAGCTCTGACTCCTGCCTTTTCATCCATGCTACCGTCTTCAGCCCATATAACATAGCTGGTCTCACTACCCTTTTGTAGACCTTCCCTTTCACTCTTACTGGTACCCGTCTGTCACAAATCACTCCTGACACTCTTCTCCACCCATTCCACCCTGCCTGTACTCTCTTCTTCACTTCTCTTCCACACTCACCATTACTCTGAACTGTTGATCCCAAGTACTTAAACTCATTCACCTTTACCAACTCTACTCCCTGCATCCTCACCATTCCTCTACCCTCCCTCTCATTTACACACATATATTCTGTTTTAGCCCTGCTGACCTTCATTCATCTCCTCTCTAAAGCATATCTCCACCTCTCCAGGGTCTCCTCAACCTAGTCCCTACTCTCATTACATATCACAATGTCATCTGCAAACATCATAGTCCATGGGCCCTCCTGTCTAATCTCATCTGTCAACCTGTCCATCACCACTGCAAATAAGAAAGGGCTCAGAGCTGATCCTTGATGTAATCCCACCTCCACCTTAAATGTATCTGTCAGTCCCACCGCAGTCCTCACCAATGTCACACTACCCTTGTACATATCCTGTACAACTATTACATACTTCTCTGCCACTCCCAACTTCCTCATACAATACCACAACTCCTCTCTAGGCACCCTGTCATATGCTTTCTCTAAGTCCGCAAAGACACAATGCAACTCCTTCTGACCTTCTCTGTATTTCTCCAACAACACTCTCAGAGCAAATATTGCATCTGTAGTGCTCTTTCCTGGCATGAAACCATGCTGGTGATCACTAATCATCACCTCCCTTCTTAATCTAGCTTCCACTACTCTTTCCCATAACTTCAAGCTGTGACTGATCAATTTTATCCCTCTGTAGTTACTGCAGCTCTGCACATCACCCTTATTCTTAAAGGTAGGTACCAAAACACGTTTTCTCCACTCCTCAGGCATCCCCTGACTTTCCAAAATTTCATTAAACAATCTGGTTAAAAATTCCACTGCCATTTCTCCTAAGCACCTCCATGCTTCCACTGGTATGTCATCTGGGCCAACAGCCTTTCCATTCTTCATCCTCTTCATAGCTGTCCTTACTTCCTTCTTGCTAATCTGCTTCACTTCCTGATTCACTATCCCCACATCATCCAACCTTCTCTCTCTCTCATTCTCTTCATTCATCAGCCCCTCAAAGTACTCTTTTCATCTACTCAACACACTCTCCTCACTTGTGAGTACATTTCCCTCACTGTCCTTTATCACTCTTACCTGCTGCACATCTTTCCCAGCTCTGTCCCTCTGTCTAGCCAATTGGTACAGGTCATTTTCTCCCTCTTTAATGTCCCATCTCTCATACAACTCTCCATATGCCTTATTCTTAGCCTTCGCCACCTCTCTCTTTGCCATGCACCTCATCTCCTTATACTCATGTCTACTTTCTTCATCTCTTTGACAGTCCCACTTCTTCTTCGCCAGCTTCTTCTTCTGTATACTCTCCTGTACTTCCTCATTCCACCACCATGTCTCCTTGTCCTCCTTCCTATGTCCAGATGTCACACCAAGCACCTTCCTAGCAGTCTCCCTTACTAGCTCTGCTGTAGTTACCCAGCTATTCGGTAACTCTTCATTGCCTCCCAGTGCCTGTCTTAACTCTTCCCTGAGCTCCACCTCACAATCACCATTTTTTAACTTCCACCATTTAATCCTTGGCACTGCTTTCACACTCCTCCTCCTCTTCTTGATCACCAATGTCATCCTACAGACCACCATTCTATGCTGCTTAACTACACTTTCCCCAGTCACCACTTTACATTCTCCAATCTCCTTCAGACTGGCCCTACTACATAGGATATAATCCATCTGTGCGCATCTTCCTCCACTCTTGTACGTCACCATATGCTCCTCCCTCTTCTTAAAATACATATTCACCACAACCATGTCCATCCTTTTCGCAAAATCCACAATCATCTGACCTTCTGCATTCCTCTCCTTAACACCATACCTACTTATCACTTCCTCACCCCCTCTGTTCACTTCACCAACATGCCCATTGAAGTCCGCTCCAATCACTAGTCTCTCACCCTTGGGTACACTCACCACCACTTCATCCAAATCACTCCAAAGTTTTTCTTTCTCATCCATCGCACACCCAACTTGTGGAGCATATGCACTAACAACATTCATCATTAAACCATCAATTTCAAGCTTCATAAACATCACTCTATCAGACACTCTCTTCACCTCCAAAACACTCTTGGCATACTGGTCCATTAGGATAACCCCTACCCCATTTCTTCTCCCATCCATATCACGATAGAACAATTTGAACACACCTCCTATACACCTGGCCTTACTTCCCTTCCATCTGGTCTCTTGCACGCACAATATATCAACCTTCCTTCTCTCCATCATATCAGCTAGCTCTCTCACTATACCAGTCATATTGCCAACATTCAAAGTTCCTACCCTCAGTACTACACTCCTAACCTTCCTCTTCTCTTCCTGCCTTCGGGCATGCCTTCACCCTCTTCTTCTTCTTCGGCCAACAGTAGCCCAATTTCCGCCAGCAGCCTGTTGGCTAACAGTACTGGTGGAGGTCGTTGTTAACCCAGGCCTCGACTGATCCGGTATGTAAATATGAAATGTTCTCAGCATCAGTAATTTGGTAGAGGTTTTACGCTAGATGCCCTTCCTGACGCAACCCTCTCCATTTATCTGGGCTTGGGACCGGCACAAAGAAATGCACTGGCTTGTGCATCCCCAGTGGCTGGGTTTAGTAGTAAATTAATTGCTTGTATAAAACCTGTATTGTTCAAGGCAAGTACTGCATACACTAGAGAATATGGCAGTAAGAGGTTCATATTGTTTGTAAGTCAATAAAAGTGTAATAGCCTGACAAAACAGGTCTAACTGCTGGACTGCATGTGTATATCCTGGTATCATACGGTAATGTAGATATGCAATCATGTAATAGTACTGTAGTATTAAGCACTGTTACCCACACTGTGCACCATAAATTGAATGTGTAGGAATGCCTGTATATGACAGGTATTATCCCCAGAGACCATTTAGTACAACTGAGAGACATATAGACAGTAAACAGGGAAACTACAGACAACAAAAACCAAATAGCACATGCAACTGAGATGTAAACTGTTGTTTTTTTTTAGCACACACAGCCACAGTTCGAATCCTGCCAGTGATAGTAGTCTGCATACAGAATTATACCCCACAACTGTACTGATATGTCCAGAATGTCTAGTAAAGTGGCCCATATCTGTTGCCTATCAACCTGCCCCCTGGGAAATTAGTGGGATGATCCCAGACATATAGGCAGCAGACAGGAAATACAACTGATTGATACACAGCTATGAGAACAAAGCTGGCACACTAGCAACTCCCCAATACCTTATCTGAGTAAGAAGCCACATATGTCCCATTTACACCCCAACTTGTCAAGCTGTGGTCAGAAGTTGTACAGTAACAGAGTGAGATGTATGTGCATAATAGTAATGTAGAATCTGGTACTGTGTGTGGGAACATTCAGGTAGTGCTAATAACCATTCCTCCCACAAGTCTGTCAGATACTAACACTGTACCCAGAAATACAAGAATGATATGCAGTTGCTCTGAATAATGAGGTATTACACATCACTGTCACCCACACTGTCCAATAACATATACCTGTCTAGGAAGTCTGTATATGAGTGTTGTAATACAAGGTCAGAATGCAAAAGCACAAGGGATTAGTAAGACAGAAAGCAGATAGGAGATATACAGCAATATCTATATAGCAGACTCAACTGTGATGGACAGTGTTTATGCTGTATCAGACACAGCCATGGTCTGAATCCTGGGAGTGGAATTAGGCTGCATACAGATTCATACCCCACAACTGTACAGATGAAGCCAGAATGTCCATTATATGGGCCCATATCTGCTGCCTGTCCCCCTGGTAAGTCTGTGGGATGATCCCAGATGTTTAGCCAGCAAACAGGGAATACAAGTGATTGTCAAACATCATGAGAACACACCTGTCACTGCAGCAACCCCCGAAACTGTTAGGAGAGTCATATTTCAAGTTTGTACTATCTACATCCCATGTTGTCAAGCTGTGACTAGAGTGTGTACAGTAACAGAGTGTGATGTATTTGCATAATACTAATGTGTAGTCTGGAACTTTGTGTGGCAACAGTCAGGTAGTGCTAACAAACATTGCTCCCACAGGTACTTTGGATGCAAACCCTGTGCTGAGAAATACAGACCATTATAACTTGTACTGGTACTGTTCACTCTGGTATTGTAGGGAATTGTGAGTGTTGCAATTTATCTGAATAATAAAGTATCACTGGTCACTATCACCCACACTGTGCTACATAGTATAACTGTGTAAGAAAGCATGTATATGTGTGTGTCAGGTCACTAAAGGTGGAAGAAGGCAATAATCTAGATATGTCCTGGCACATCAGCAGATGGTCAAAACATGGTCAGAGTCTGTGCAGAAAGAGTTGGATAGCTATGTGCAAAACAGCAACCCAAATCTGGGAGTATGTGTAGAAATAGTTAGCTAGTGTTAACAAACATTCCCATCCACAGGTATACCAGGTAAGAAGTGTATACGGCAGGTAAAACCAGTTCATGTGTAACAATGATGACAGCCATATCACTGTCAAAAGTAAGGCTATAGGGTAGTGTAGTAAGACTTGTAAGTTACAGATAGCACTGACTAGGAAAGTAATGTAGACTACAGGAATATACTAGTTGTTAATTGACATCTTTCTCTCCCCCCACCATATCTCCAAGACTAATCAACATACCCACCCCAACTGGTATGTATTGACTCTGATAATGTCCAATTGTTTGATAAATATATTAATAGTTCCATGCATGTGCTATATTGAATTATACCAACATTGGTGGCATGGTGCCATCAACATACCTGCATGCTGTTTGTATTACCACTGTGGTCCCATATATGCATGTGTTCTGTTTGCTATGCAACTGTTCCGTATCTGGTGTCTGGGTTAATGGGAATATCTATGCATGCTGTTATACCTAACCCTGGAATGTGTTTACTATTACTAACCCATATATGATGATGAAATCTAAACACTATAGCATGCCTGGGAAGGCTGGTCCCAATGGACCCACCTGTCCCACCTCAGCTGGCCGTGGCACCGGGCACCAGCATGTCTGAGGCCCAACCCAGGACCTCCCTGTCCATTGGTCCTGCACCACTTTCAGGTGGAACCACCTCAGGGGATGGGACTCACCCCCCCGAGAGTAGGCATGGACAGGCACCTGTCACCTGTCGCCAGGTCGGGGTCGTGGTGCATAGAGCGATTAGCTAGCAGTTTGGTGATCTTCTACACCAGCTCGAGGACCACGTGTCATGATTAGAGAGTCAGCCTGGCTCTGCGACTCAGCCCCCAGCACAGCCACCTTCGGGGCTGTGAAGGTGCAGTAGTGACTGCCCATGGTTGGGGACCTCAGTCCCACTATTACCACTAGGGGGCTTGTGGGCTTTTGATATCCCGACACCCCTCCCCATCAAGGTGTTTACCCCCCACATATGTCATATTCCTCCCCTGTACATGTCTTGTTTGTCTTGTCTGTTAACCTACCCAACCTACCTCCCCAAATATACCTACTACCCCTCCCCAACATCCCATTCTAACATGAGGAAAAAAGAAAAAAAAGGCAATCTGTTCCCACAAAAAAATCTCGCCCTATACATAGCTGTCCATTTTGCACATGTGTTCACTGGTCACATGTAATCCAGTCTAATTGGCATCACAACTTATTATTGTTGTGCTCACTCCTCTCCCAGGGGTTTGAGTGCCCAAATCTCCCTCCAAATTCAGTGTATATGCACAGCTGTTGCTGTAGAAGAAATGGGCAGCTATGGACCTTCCCTACACTCTTCCTGCACATCCCTAGCTATTTTCCCTACTGTCTTTCCCTCTTTGTGCCCCTTTTTCACCACTTTCCTATCAAACCTTTTTTCTTTTCTTTTAAAGAAATTAGCAGAGGGGTAAGTGGGAGTAAACACTTTTAAGCAGCAGTAAGCAGGTTTAATCTTGTTTGTGTGGGGGTAAGCAATGCCTACACAGGTTAAGCAATACAGAAGATAACAAGAGTATAAGAAACTGTAACCAGATGCTAGCAGTGCTTACCTCTGCGCAAACCCACGCAAACCCGCTTACAACTGCTTTAAAGTGCCTTAATCACTCTGTAGCCAATGGCCCATGTTCTGCCCAGCAACAAAATAAAAAGCCTCTGCAAGGCTTGAATCCAGGACATCATAGACAAAGTTATTTCCCACTAAGTCATGCCAGATATACATAACTCTGATATTTTCACAAACATGTCATCCAGCTCAGTCATTAAACAGTACAGAGAATGTATTCCAACATTTAGACGTATATGTGTGTGCAAATATATTAATATCTAAACAGATATAACATATGTACATATATATATATATATATATATATATATATATATATATATATATATATATATATATATACATATATATAAATATATATGAACATATATACATGCAAATGGCTACATCAACACATATATATGTTTACACCTATATGTCTACATATACAAAGCAAGCTACATATATGTATGCAGATATATATATCTATGTAGGTATATACGGACATAGTTATATATATATATGTAAGCATATATATATATATATATATATATATATATATATATATATATATATAGGTATATATGGACATACATGTGTAGATATCAATGGGAGATTAACTAAAACCAATATGTCCACATGACTCGTTAATGGGGTTGAGAGGCCCCAAACAATATATGTCTTGTACAAATAGGTATACCCCCCCCCCCACAGCCAAACACATCGGCCCTGAAATACACTACCAAGTGTTGCAGATCCCATAACCAGGTCCTGACATGACATGGGCACAAGATGTTAACAGTACTACATCCCACCTGTATGATGTCAGGCTGGTATTGGTAACATATCATGCAGTACAGTCTGGCTCCCATAGGAAATGTAAAATGTGGAAGCTATCAACATCCCCAGGATACATATACACAGACACATACATGCAAATACAGATCTACATATATATATTTATTTTTTATTTTTATTTTATATTTGTTGACCGGGAAAGTCTGACTGGATACATGTCCATTTACAGCGGAGGCCTGAGGAGAAAAGTTCCATTTTACATACAAAGCAGTAACATACAAACAATACAGTAGTATACAAAGCAAATACAGAAGGATTAATAAGAATTTACAGTACTATGTGATTATACTTCCTATGATATTTTTACATAGTAGTTTAGTATTAGCTATGGATCCATTTCTTAGAAATTCAGTAACTTTATAAAGCTGTAATGCTTTCAAAAGGTAGCATTAAAAAATAGAAACTTGATGAGAAGAGTAGCTTTTAGTATCTTTGTCTTTACCCAGGGGTGTAAAGATATACATGTGACTACACATACACATGCAGAGATATGTACAGTAAGATACTTATGTAGCAGGTGCATATAATCTGGAACAGCCACTATGCCTACAGTTAACACCTTAACATCTGGACACCGGATGAGCCACCCATACAAATGACATTCGTTGCCTGCAACATATACCCACAGAGAGGTCATGGGATAAAACATCACACACAGGTTTGCAGGAATGGAAAACCTTTATTTGTGTACTATTACAGATGTATATGCCATGTCATATAGCTGTTCAGACACTGACATCCATATAAACAGAGTAATGCAACTGTGAAACAGTTATACTAATACAATAGTCTGAAAAGGCTCACAACTGTTGCTGTCCAGGCCAAGCCCTTCAATTTGTACAATAGTAAAGACAGACTGGACCACAGGATACCAAACAATCAACAGTAAGTAATGCAGGTGTATAGTTCAGCAGCCTCTATCTACACTCTGTGCACAATCACTAGGTGGTAAAGACTGCAGTTGTCCAAATGGGATGTAACTGTTATATAACAAGGCATAACTGACACCATCACAAGCACTCTGACAAACTGAACAGTCTGTATGGCAGGAGGCAGTAGGCCTGCATTAACTCAATTTATGTCAGTGATATCAATATAGGTGAATTGTATGGTACTGTACATCCAGATACCTTAAGGCAGCTCACCCCTGATACCCCCACATTTTGTAACAGTCTAGGTTATCTATGGGTTATTCACCCCCAGACTCAATAATACAAGGCCATATACCACTGTTACATACACTGGCCTCTGGAGAACATAAGGGCACACATGTATTGTGTAGGTGAAGCCCACACATATATGGCCTCAGCCCCACCGTATGTGTGGGGGATACAACAGCAGTGGACTGCTGGCAGGAATGGCAGCATGATATACGTATATGTGCATATGTATCACTATCTGTATATGTGTAGACATATATTGCTCTGTATATGTATATACCTGGGTGTGTATATGTATATCTATGTACATATACATACCCATCTATATATGTCGATATGTATATGTGTATATATCTATATAGATATCTGTATAATTATATATATGCATATATTTCCACCATATGTCCTGAACATGGAATGTAGCCCTACTTCAGCCCCTATAGTCCCAATTTCGTAGTGCAAGGGGATGCCAGGTATATATAGCAGGTATATTAGTAGACTATTGCTACTGTAATAGTAATTGCCTTCACAGACATGGTGTGTGTGCAAGGTCAGATCTGCTTTTCACATGTGCGCCACTGGCTACTGACAGACATCCTAAGGACTTCATAGTACAGTACTGCTGCTAGCACATAATGCTCCTGTGGACTGCAGCAGAGACACTGGCCAATATATGTGGACATTCTGACAAACTCTGAACAGTCCATAGGTATACATAGAACCCCTTAGTGCAAAACATGTGGACCAAGTCTGACAATGTGGATGTTAACAGCCATGTAGATGGGTATAGCATGTAATGACTGGTATACATGTGCCCCCATAGGTTATGCATTCACACACCTCTGTCTGTCCTGTCACATACTAACTGCTGGTACAGAGGTGCCATGGCCACATACTACCCACTAGATATTGACATACATCTGTACAGCATCCCACTGCTCTGTCTGTCATACATGACTGTTAAGGGAGGCCTGGCAGCAGTACATCTGTCAAGTATCTGGAGATGACATCTCACTGGGCAAGTACACTAAGCTGCTAGGCATGTAACAAAGCACTGTGCAGGCTACAGGCAGACTGGTTCAACACTGGCCTACATTTCCTATGGGGGAATGCACATGTACCTGCATATATAGCAGGCTCTACAGGCATGTCACAGCACAGGGTAAGATACACCTGTGTGAAAGTGCATAGCTACATCCAGTGTGGATACAGCCACAACCAGATATGGTACGCTAGCATAATATTACAGTATATGGACTATCTGTTCAACACCATCCTCATATGTGCCACTCACACACAAATCCTACATATACTGGACCACTACACAGTGTGGTCCGATGCCTGTCTGTGATATGGGACATGTGTGTTTATGGCCCTGCAAACATGTAAGCCGATATGGTAACATACAGTGGAGCAGCATGTAACATCAGATAGGAAGGGACCAAGAACAATGACATCTACCATAGTCTGTACACAGGCCAAAGTACATATTAACAATACGCACACTGTCGACATTCACCATTAGTACACAGACCTCAGTACTGTGTACACAACCACAGAATGTCCAGGTTATCTCATCAAATATAACTCCTACTGTACATAACATTTGTAGCAGTCTGATATCTCACTGGCTTGTTATCAGATATGATGTCACTAATTATGGTGTACAGCACCTATGCTTGACATATATACAAAGGTTGACAGAGGTGTGGCTGGAAGCACATACACAGGGTCAATATTGACATGTTGCTGTGATAACCTCATACAGGGTTTGTTGCAACATATGTCCTATGAGGGATATGAAGCCAGTAACTGTCACAGTTCCACCATCTACAGACTGCAATCCTCACACTACCTTCTGCAGTTCACAGATATGTGTTCTGTGGGTAACACCTGGCACCAAAGGCATCATACACTGCCCAGTCTGCAGATGACCCTACAGATGGGAATTCATCATACACATAGCACTGACATGGCAGGTATTAAAACATGTAGGACAGCCATATCCACACACACCCTGTTAAACAAACATTACTCCAAATGCAGTATAGGAGCACTTACAGTCTGTAGTCATGTCAGGCACATCCCCCTCCTGTGTGTTGCCCTGTTTCCACAGCGTATGTTGTTGTAGGTAAATCCCCGATCCATCTGGGAAGCTGTTTGCCAAACAACAGATCGAGTTCCTGCTCACAGTGAATGGAAAGACCCAACACCAACATGATGTTCCAAGATATTGGAGTTTGTTTCCATGCTATTGGCTATGAAAATGTTACAACAGCTGTTCCACATGCAAACATCTACAGGAAGGCTGCAATTCATGCAGAGGCCATCAGCTGATCATGAGCATCACTTAAAATACACATGCTGCTGCCTAAGCAAAGCAGGTGTAGGTCTCCACATCCACCAGAGAGGGAGTGAGAGAGGTAGACAGAGTCAAAGACAAGTCAGGTAGGGGTGAGAGAGTAAAACCTAAGCATGTTTGTGTCACACACCTACCCACACAGGGTATCAAACTCCTGACGACTATGTAGTGCTATCACATTTCCATGCAGTTATTGGATTCACCAAATACATTACATGGTGTGGAGCCCTCAGAACGTATATGTGATGGTGAGTGACATCTGCAACAGGGATATGGTAGCTATACTGTAGGTGTAGTACATGTGCCTGTCCGCATGAACAGGTGCCAGCTACAACACAGCCACACTCTCACAGAGACACACACACATCGACAACTTGGCAGGGCCAGGAATACAACTCATCACTAGTGATATTGGCAGAACACATTACTGTGCAGGTATCACATGCACCACAGGGGTCATATGGTTATATGGGCAAAGGGCATGGGGAGGTGTCTGACATCAGACAGCATGCTTTAGTATGCCAGTGGGGGTAGTAGTGAGTGTGAATGCGATCATACGCATCATACAACACACACACACACACACCCACACCCACACACACACACACACATACACACACACACACATGCACACACACACACACACACACACACACACACACACACACACACACACACACACACACACACACACACACACACACACACACACAGTGCCAGTACTGACATGCATGGGTGCATTTCTTCATGGGTGTGTAGTGGTCAACTGTGCCAAATGGCTATACAAGGTTAGGTGATGGGTATACCTTGGCATCAGGCCACATGTCAATGGTCTGTATTGTAGCTCAGTGGTGTAGTTTCTGGATTTACCCACACAGGTGTATTTGTATCCACCATCCTGTCACCTGGGTGACTATTGCATGTAGCCAATGCTGTGCATCACTTGCCATGTATGTGTTCCATAGTCCATGACATGGACAATGTCTGGGATGTGCACACCTCCCACATGCATGTACAGTGACATGTGGAACTGTACTTGGGGTGTCTGGCCCATGTTGTGTAAACAGATTATCATCAGATGTGCCAGTCTTGGCCTCCTGTGGCAGGAACTGGTAATGGACAGCAGGGTTACTCTGCATCCACATTGATAGCATGCTAACAGCATTCCCTGGAGTCAGTGGAATCTGTCCATACAGGGCATGTTTTCAGGCATGGTATGTCCTTTGTGGGTCACATGTGATGGCAACACAGGTGTTGCAGGTGTCCAGTGGGGAACATGGGGAAGGTGCACTGTCTGCATGTATGTGCCTATTGGACAGATGGACAGGGTGCCATGCCCTCTGTAGCCCACTGCAATCACTCCATAGTTACTATCAGTGGGCAATATGCAGTGTACTACCAACATACTGTCTGTTGCCTAGGCAAGTGTGTGTGTGTGTGCATGAGACATGGGTTGAGAGTGTTCTCTGGGTAATACTCTGGTTGCTAACTGTGTTTGCCTCACCTTGATGTCACATGTATGGGTATGGATTTGCACCCCAGCCTCTCGGCTATTTCAAATGTGTTATCCCTGTATGGTAAACATTGTGATATATACTAGGTTAAAAATATAAAAGAGAAAAAGTATCAAATATACTAGGGTTACCATATAACAAATTTGCAAAACCCACTCCACATTGGGCCGAGGGGTTACACACTCACAACCACCTCCACACAAAATATGAGTTACAAGCATACACACACACACACACACACACACACACACACACACACACACACACACACACACACACACACACCTGTCATGTTGGGATTAGAATTCCTATTGTATTACACTACAGGACTACACAGTTATAGTACGTGCCACAGAGATTACTAGAGTACACTTTCCCCAAAGGTGTATTTCACATTGGATGACATCAGCAGGATTGCCAAAGTAGGGCATTTGAATTGTAATGAGTGTGGTTAGGCTAAAATGCATTGCTCCCTACACTGACATTGAAACACACACAAAACATCCACAACTGACATGTGTGAGTATAGAACTCCTAACAGAGGTCTATATCACACTATAGCATGGAGTTGTTATAGGACGCACCACGGGGATTACTGGAGAACTCCTTCCTCAAAGGTGTATTTCACAATGAATGACATCAGCAGGATTGCCAAAGTAGGGCATTTGAAATATACTAAGTGTTACAAGCCTAAAATGCATTCCTCCCTACACAGACATTGAAACACACACAAAAGATCCAGAATTGCCATGGGTGGGAATAGAACCCTACCAGAGCTCTATATCATGCTACAGCAGTATGCAGTTATGGCACGCACTACAGAGAATACTGGGCTACAGCCTTCCCAGAGATGTAGTTCTAGGTGGATGATATCAGCAGCCTTGCCAAAGTTGAGCATTTGAATTGCAGGGAGTGTGACTACCCTAAAAAGCATTGCTCTCTACACAGACAGAGTCAGACACACACACACACACACACACACACACACACACACACACACACACACACACACACTTGCCAAGTCTGGGATTAAAACTCCTGCCTAGCTAATTTATCACACTACAGCAGTATGGAGTTATTGGATGCATTATGGAGATTACTGGACTACAACCTTCCCAGAGATGTAGTTATAGGTGGGTGACATCAACAGACATGCCAAAGTTGAGCATTTGAATTGTAGGGAGTGTGACTACCCTTAAAAGCAATGTGCTCTACACAGAGTCAGACAGACACACAAACACACACACATGCACACACTTGCCAAGTCTGGGATTAGAACCCCTACCTAACTAATTTATCACACTACAGCAGTATGCAGTTATAGGATGTGCTATGGAGATTACTGGGCTACAGCCTTTTCAGAGGTGTATTTCTAGGTGGATGACATCAGCAGCCTTACCAACATAGAGCATTTCAATTGTAGGGAGTGTGACTAATCTAAAAAGCATTGCTGTCTACACAGACAGAGACAGACACACAAACACACACACCCACTTGCCACGTCTGGGATTAGAACTCCTGCCAAACTAGTTTATCACACTACAGCAGTAGGCAGTCATGGGATGTGCCACGGAGATTATTGGGCTACAAATTTCCCAAAGGTGTATTTCACAGTGGATGACCTCAGCAGGCTTGTCATAGTAGGGCTATGGGGAGGGCGGTGTGTGTGCATGGGCCATAACCCATTTCTCTAGAGGTTGACACACCACATGCGGGCACACACAGGGTCATATTTCACAGGTATGTGTATACAGATGCTAGATGACAACTTCCTTGTACAGTCATGTTACACAGCTAGCACGTGCACCACATAGTCTGTATGGCTGACTGATACCGGTGGCTAGTATCTACAGTGAGTGACATCTGAACCTCATGTGGTTGTGGCACGTTGGCTGTGTGCTGGGTGGGACAGACCTGGATGGATCCTTGTCACAGTCACCCTCTTCCACACATCTATGTACATCTACCTTTGGCTTACTATAGTGTGTTATCATTAGATATATGTCTATATTCCTGTCCACTGTGTGTGAAAAGCATGTGTGGTGCATACTGAGGAGTGTCTGCACTAACATCTGCGACTGCCCGTTATGTCTGGTCCACTGGTGTTTGCAGATATGGCCTTCATGTGTTTAAGTGTGTGAGCATGCCCAGTATGCCCGTCTGTGTTGAATGTGTGGATCAGGTCCAGGTAGTCTGTATTGCAGTGCTGACCTATGTGTTGTACACCTACAGGTAGCATACTGTTTCTGCAGGGTATTCATTGATCACTTGGCATTGACTGTTATTACATTTCTACATAGAATGAGGGGGCACACCTGACTATTTCTACATTTCCACACAGGCTTTGGGGGGCACACCTGACTGTTACTACATTTCTACGTAGGGTGGGGGGCACACCTGACTATTTCTACATGTCTACACAGGATTGGGGGGGCACACGTGACTGTTACTACATGTCTACGTAGGATGGGAGGGCACACCTAACACTTGTACCCATTTGCTATGATTGTACTGGTATGTCAGGAACTCCATTTCATTCTGTAGTCTTACCTATCATGCTGCCTAGAGGCATACCAGTGTACTACAGATCTTAGCTTTTATTTACCTACATATTAGTTTCAGACTTCCTACCCTTCAGAACTGACATCCCACTGCCTGACCTGCTGTAGTCTGTCTGTGTAGGCCTGGGGGGGACGATACCCATAGGCATCATTCAGAGACCATAGCACAGCCTGTGTTTGTGTTTGTCTACATCTGTCCTGCTGGCTGTGACTGTTATTGGGTTTGTGAACCCCCCTGACTGGCATGTGTAAGTCACTTACCTTGTGGGTGTCCCAGTATTGAGGGTGGTGCTGCAGGGCTGCCTATGTTGGATGCACATAGTACACTCCCTACACATGGTTAAGCACAGGTAGTGTAATGTTTGGCATACCTTTTACTGTATGTGAGAGTCAGAGAGAGGTGTTATTTCCTGGGTCCCTCCTGTGTCAGTGTATGTGTTATGCGTTGCCTCTTTGCCAAGGCAAGGGCATACTGGGCATGCCTCCTTCTGCCTACTGGGGCAGGCTCAGGTTGTTCCTCCTCTGAGTCACTCTGTGCCTGTGCAGACCTTGGCAATGGTGGGGGGCTGTGTGGCCCTGCCCCATGCTATTCCTGCTGCAGCTGTTTCTGCAAGATCATATTGTGTAGCATGGCACATACAAGAACAATTTGGGTACATGTAGCTGGTGAGTACTGCAAGGCTCCACCGGATGTGTCCAGGCACTGGAACCATGACTTGAGCATCCCAAGCACATGCTCTACTATCATTATGGTCTGTGCATGTGCCTCATTATAGAGTTCTTGTTTGGGTGTGTGTGCATTTCTGATGGGTGTCATCAGCCACGGCTCCAGTACATATCCAGCATCCCCCACTAGGTCAGTGAAAGGGATGTCTCCATTGGCAAATCTCTGGTACAGCTGTGTCAGATGCCAGATGTGGGAAATGTGATATCTTCCAGGGCAGCCAGTACAAGCATTCATTATTATGCCCTGGGCAACGCACATGACCTGGCAGTTGATGGAGGGGAAGCCCTCATGGTTGATATAGACCCTACCCTGCTCACTGCATGGTGCTTTGATGCATATGTGTGTGCAGTGTATAGCACCCACTACCTCAGGGTATTCTGGTATTTGGTGGAACAGTTGCATATTGCTGGCCAACACCTCACGGGTGTTGGGGAAATATACGTGCTCACCATGTGCTGATATGGCATCCAGGAACTGGTGGAGTACCTTGGATGCTGATGTCTGTGAGATTCCCATCATATCCCCAGTTGGCCTTTGGAAGGCACCTGTAGCTAGTATTCTTAGGCCTACAAATACCTTGGTATCCACTGGGATGGTTTCCCCTCTGTTAGTTCTGTGTGTCAGGCATGGCTGGCACAGCTCAACAATTTGCTGTAGGAGGTCCCGGTCCATCCTATAGTGCACCATTATCTCCATCTCATGTAGCCCTTGGTAGGTTACCCTGGGTCTGTACACCCTTCTCAGTCTCCTCACTGTGGGTTGGTCAACAGCATTCACATCCTCACCACCCACGGTTTCTTCCACAAGTTGTTGTATGTTAGCTATAGCAGCCCCTATCATTTTGCTGTTGTGAGTGTTAAAAGTTCCCCTCTTGTTTACACCAGTGGTGTAGAGTGTGGGAAAAAACAGAGTGGAAGGTGTTTGCATAGTTTATAGTACGGTTCTAGGCTGGGCTGGTCTGCTGCCTGTGTAGTTCACTGATTCTGATACATTTCACCTGCCAGCTATGCTAGTTCCCCTTGATTACCTTCCTACTGTTGTTTTCCCTTCCCATTGCCTTCCTGTTTAAGCCCACGGGTGTGCCACATAAACAGAATGCTCAAATGTGCACAGTGCTGCTATTTCCTGTTTTTTTCTTCTTTTAAAACCCAGTGTGCGGCGAGCACACCCGCTTATGCAATGTACAGAGTGCTAGGCAGTGTCAGACACACCCCCTTGCTTAGCTGTGCTAAGCTAGGAGCAACCCCAAGCCACAGGGCTCCAAACCACTTACAGTATGCCTGACACCCCCCCCCCCATGATGTCACCTAACTCCTAGGCTTGCACCAACCTATTCCTACTCTTACACTGTTGGGATCTGACTAATATGCTGGGGAAAACTGGGATTCACTATCATTCCCCCTCATTTGCAAAGGATTGCATGCTAATGCATAGTTACATGTCTCACACTGAGTCTCCCCCTTTAGGAACCACTACTCACTGGCCATGTTGTCTTCTGCCTGTCACTGACTTGCATGGCAGAATACTGATTTTAGTTAGAATGCTTAATATAGGTGTATTTTGTTATTTTGCCCCCGATCCCGTTTGCGCGCCGCTGCCCTATGCTTAAACAGCCGAGATCGGATAAAAAATAATAAATGTTGATTTTTTAAATTTTTTTGCCTGTTTGCAATGCCAATGGCCTTTTACTTGGCCATTAGCATGCTTACTAACTGATACACAGCCTTTATTTGTAGCTGTCACAGCTCTGTTTTGGAGTTTTCAGAAATGCACTCACTTACTAACCTAGTACATTTCTGCAGATTGCACTAGACCTGCACGGCTGGTTGCAAGCTTCCTGGATCACAAAATCACCTAATTTGCATTGAGTTCTCCTGCAAATTGGGTGATTTGCATACAGGGGCTTAGTCCGTACAGGACTAGTGCAGGAATGCTTGTGCACACCCCTGCAGGCTGTTCCTGGGTTGCACGGCAGACATATTGCCTGCTAGAGCTCCTGCACCAATCTTGCACACTGTGCAAGGCATAGAGAATCCAGGGGAATATCTGCACATTCTTATATCTGCATATCCATACAGACTTATATCTTCATATGTTTGTCTCACAGCTGGTATTCAATAGGGATTTTGAGTATGATATTTAATAGTCATATTCAAACCTAATTTCCAGTTTTATTTTATCCTACACCTTCTAGAGTTGCTATTTCACATCTTGTGTACTGCAAAACACAAACATGTGTTATTATTCTTACTGAGTGGGGTAGGTAGCATTCTTTCAGCAATCAATGCAATTCATAGCCTCAGTTATTCAGTTGCCCCAGCCATATCTCTCAATCTCATAGCACAAGAATTCCAGACAAAGCTAAAAACAATGGTGGTACAAAGACCCAAAATCAGGGGCAGATTTTTAAATCAGCATTGACATTGGCATTGACCCCCCCCCCCTTTTCAGATTTTGTACTTGGGACTGCCATGTGGCTAGTCCTGGTGCACACTGTTTTTATAAACTTTTAAAGTTGATAAAGTAACAGGTTTTGCATTAGCATGTATTTTTCTGAAGGATATGAAGTCTGAAACTCAAATGCCTGTCATTATTTAGTGACTTCAATCTTCAATGATTTGCTAGAAAATGACAAATATTATGTGGGGAAAGGTCAAACATATGAGCCAAAAATCTGGACATTCTGAAAAGTTTTGGGAAGTTGAGAAGTATACCCCTAACTTGGGAGACCACTGAAACACTGTATGCTGCTTTAAGCAAAGATTCCAGTAGCAAGTCTCCATGGTATCCAAAAGATGTGTGTCTGAGTCGGCATAATTTCCACCCCCCCCGTACTTAAATAATCTAACTCTATGATCACACAATCACAGAAGAAGATGAAAATCAACAACTACTTTAAATTATGACTGACACACAGACACTGTGTTGACAGTGCTTTCTTTTTCAGAAGAGAGAGATCAGTGAATTATGGAGCAGAAGAGGGCACTCATTGAATTAATACCTCATGTTCATTTTCAGCCAAGGATAGAAACGCCAGTAATTTTAGGGCCACATGCTTCTTACTACTTCAACTTGTCATTTGCACTGATCTAAGCAAGTATGTTTGTTGAAAGAATTGAACTTCATTAATATTCAAGTTGCTGAACCTGAACTAATCTGAACGATTTCACTGAGAGCTGAATCACCGCATGAAGATGTTGTGCAACAGAACAAGCTGTGCACTGTGGTATTATTTACTGTATTTCTAAGCTGAACTTAGAACAGAGTTGTGCAAGTTTGGAGTTAGTATGTTTAAGTCAGGGAAGTGTGGAGGTGACTCCCTCATGTCAGGGTGCATGGAAAGCTCTCCCCTCACATAATGCATTTGCTGGTATGGAAAATTACACCGCTTCATTTTTTTTTTTTACTTTTTAAAATTTTAATTAATAACTAGTAATACCATATATGGTTATATTTTAAACAATGTATGACAAACCTAATATAGATTATTAGATTTATACAGAGTTGTGCTTTCTCTTCTTCAGATGCCATAGACTGTGCCTGCTTGAGTTTCAGTCACCTGATTTATCTTGTTTGATCAAGTATTTATATTTTAGATTCTTCATCTTATTTCTTTCATAGCCTAAAAATAAGTAAAACTAGCATCATTTGTTCTACAGGTAGGTTTCCTTTCTCCTCATATCTGTAGTACACAAATAATAGACCTCGATTCTGAACTCATGGTACTTGATTCAAAGACCTTAATCCTGGAAGGCTGAAGTTAGTTTCACCTGTCAGTACTGCAAATGGGCTTAGGTACTGTAATTAAGAATTCCTTCCTTTTTACTTCAAATAAAAATAGCAGTGACTTTTCTAACATTTTCTGATAAGTTCCACTATGATCAACAGCCACTGTGAATTAGACCTCTAGCCTCTGGGCCGGATTTATGAAAGCTTGCACGGAGTGCAAGAAGAGTGTAGGAGCTCACGGCAGCAATATGTCTGCCGTGTGATCCAGGTACAGCCGGCAGGGGCATGCACGAGAGCTGCTAAAGCTACTCTTGCACGGACAGCGTCATGGTATGCAAATTACCTCATTTGCTGCTGAAAGCTATGCAAATGAGGTAAATTTGCAATCTAGGAAACACTAAACTGTCCGTGGAAGATTAGTGTTATCTGCAGAAATGCGGAGTACCGTTCTGCAAATAGCCAAATGGAGCTATGACAGCTCCAAATAAAGGATGCATACAGTTGAGGAAGCATGCCAATGGCCAAATATAAGGCCATTGGCATTTATAAATGTTTAAAATTATTAAAATCTAACTTTTTCCCCTGATCTCCAATGTTTAAGCATAGCACAGACCGCGCAAACATGTGGCGCTTTAAAAAACAAGAAAATAATTAAAAAATAGCCAAAAATAGGCATTTTCACTAAAAAGCTTTTCCTGCCATGCAGGTGAATGGCAGGCTGAAGACAACATGGCTACTAAGCAGTGGTTGCTAACGGGGGGGGGGGGG
This sequence comes from Protopterus annectens, assembly GCF_019279795.1. Lineage (NCBI taxonomy): Eukaryota > Metazoa > Chordata > Ceratodontiformes > Protopteridae > Protopterus > Protopterus annectens. The sequence continues at coordinate 238,499,367 of NC_056725.1, read as the reverse complement.
GAGCTCAGTGTGAGAGATGTAACCATGCATTAGTAGGCAATCCTATGCAAATGAGGATAAGGATAGTGAATCCCAATTTTTTCCAGCATGTGAGCCATGTCCCAAGAGTGTAAGTGTAGGAGTAGGTGAGTAGTAGAGTAGAATATAGGTGACATCATGAGGGGGTATGTCAGAAAGGCTGAAAGCTAATTGGAGCACAGTGGCTTGTGTTTGCCCTGAGTTGCTCAGGATTGCAAGAGGCGTGTCTACAGTTGTCCTATTTGAAAACCTGAAACCAAAGGTGCACACTGTTAAAAGTTCGGAAATTTCTTGCAAATGTGCACACAGTGTGTGTGCTCATGTGCACACATGTGCACGTGTTTGCGCGGTGCTGCCCTGGGCAGAAACAGAAAGGGAAAAGGAAGGAAAAGAAGTAGTAGGAAGTTAACCAAGGAGAACTAGCAGAGCTGCCACGTGAAATATATCAGAATCAGCCAATTACACAGGCAGCAGACTATCCCAGCCCAGCCCAGCACTTTAAACTCTGCAAACAGCATTCCACCCTGTGTTTTCCCAAGAACTCTGCAACACTGCAGCATACAAAGAGGGAAGGCTTAAAAAGCTTAAGTCAGACAAAATGTTAGGGGCTGCTCTTGCTATCATAAACCAACATGTGCAAGGTGCTGAGGGTGGTGATATTGTGAATGCTGCTGAGCAACCCACAGTGAGGATACGAAGAGGAGTGTACAGACCCAGGGTAACCTACCAGGTGCTACATGAGCTGGAGATAGTGGAGCACTATAGGGTGGACAGAGACCTCCTGCAGCACATTGTTGAGCTGTGCCAGCCACACCTCACACATAGAACCAGCAGAGGGGAACCCATCCCAGTGGATACCAAGGTATGTGTTGGTATAAGAATACTAGCTACAGGTACCTTCCAGAGACCAACTGGTGATATGATGGGGATTTCATAGGCATCAGCATCCAGGGTACTCCACCAGTTCCTGGATGCCATGTCAGCACATGTCGGTGACTATGTATATTTCCCCAATTCCCGTAAGGCATTGACCAGCAATATGCATCTTTTCCACCAAATAGCAGAATACCCTGAGGTAGTGGGTGCAATAGACTGCACGCACATATGCGTCAAAGCACCACCCAGTGAGCGGGGTAGGGACTACATCAACTGCAAGGGCTTACCCTCCATCAACAGCCAGGTCGTGTGCGATGGCCAGGGCATAATAATGAATGTGTTTGCTGGCTGCCCTGGAAGCTATCACGATTCCCACATCTGGCATCTGGTGCAGCTGTACCAGAGATTTGCCAATGGGGACATCCCTGATGGTCACCTAGTGGGGGGATGCTGGATATGCACTGGAGCCATGGCTGATGACACCCATCAGAAATGCACACACACCTGAACAAGAACTCCATAATGAGGCACACGCACAAACAAGAAACATAATTGAGCATGTGTTGGGGATGCTCAAGTCATGGGTCCGGTGCCTGGACACATCTGGTGGAGCCTTGCAGTACTCACCAACTACATGTACCCAAACTGTTATGGTATGTGCCATGCTACACAATATGATCTTGGGGAAACAGCTGCAGCAGGAACAGCATGGGGCAGGGCCAAACTGCCCCCCACCATTGCCAAGGCCTGCACAGGCACAGCGTGACTCAGAGGAGGAACAACCTGAGCCTGCCCCAGTAGGCAAATGGAGGTGTGCCCAGTATGCCCTTGCCTTGGCAAAGAGGCAACGCATAGCACATACTCTGACTCAGTAGGAACCCTGGAAATAACACCTCTCTCTGACTTGCACATACAGTAAAAGGGATGCCTAAATTGACACTACCTGTTTTCAAACTTGCATAGGGAGTGTACCATGTGCATCCAACATAGGCAGCCCTGCAGCACCACCTGAGGCATGAGTGCCCTTTTCTAAGCAATATAAAGCACTGCTAAGCACATTTTACCAGTATTGACCATATTTAAATACAATTGCGTGTAGTTGCGCACCGCGCTAACCAGTGCAATGTCAGGCAACGTCGGGCAAAGTTGGACAATGTTGGGCAAAGTCGAGCAAAGTCGGGTAAACACGCTCACACCTGCTTTACTGTTCCTTAACCAGTCAGGTCTGCCCAGCAGGAAAATAAAAAGCAGTGACAGGGCTCGAACTCAGGATACTGTGCAATATAGTCACAGTACTGAACAACTAAGCCATGACAGCATTTCACTGGTACAGACAAAACTTAAGTCACTCACACATACTGGTTTGGGGGGGGGGGTCACATACCTAACAGTCACAGCCAGCAGGACAATTGTATATAAATGCAAACACAAACAAATGCTGCATCATGCCCTCTGAAGAGGCATATGAGTAACCTCCCCCCAGGCATATGCAGACAGATAACATCAGGCCAGGCAGTGTGATGTGGGTTGGGTAGGCTATGAAGTAACAAACTAATATGCATGTAATTGGAAGCTAAGATCTGTAGTACAGTGGTATGCCTCAAGCCAGTATGACAGGCAACAGTACAGACTGAAATGGAGTACCTGACATAGCAGTGCAGGCCTAGAAAATGTGTATAAGTGTGTGGTGTACCCCTCATCCTATGTACACCCACAGTAACAATCAGGTGTGCCCCCGGGTAGAAATGTATAAATAATAGCTGTCCCCCCGTATGTAGAAATGTTGATAAGTCTATGCAAATTGACTCATGGAAGCCCTGCAGGCACAGCGTGCTTCCTGTCGATGAACAACACAAAGGTAAGCCCTGAAGTAAAAAACAACTTGATTTTTCACACACATATAGTATATATGCCCATAGTGGGCATGCTCACACACTTAAACAAATTTAGCAAATTTCAGTCAGCAACATACTGAAAGGTCATACTGGGCATGCTCACATACAAACAAACAAAGCAAATGTCAGTCAACAACATACTGAAGGGTCATACTGGGCATGCTCACACACTTAGGCCATGGCTGAGTACAGCAGTGGGCCACACATATCTGCCAGTTGCAGTTCTTACTCCAAACACTTGTCACTATTCACCAATCCTGCCTTGCACACACAGTGATATGAAAACAGACCCATATAATATATTGGACCCCTGTCATAATCAAACTATGTACTACAAGTACTTAAGTTGTTCAAAGAAAGTGAAAATCCAAAGAAGATCAATAAATCTCTGGTCAGTATCATCAAGAAACAATGAGCACTCTTAACATTATCCAAGCCATGTCCTGGCAAAAATATTGCCAAAGAGTCCATAGAGAACCATGAAGCCTTCTTTCGCTATGTCATAAATATCAATGTAAACTCATATATGTTCTGAGTCAGTGCAAAGTGTAAATGAATACATGTACATGACTGACATTGCCAACATCTTGTCAGACAGGTTCATACATATTTACCCCCCTCTCACTGACAAAAGAGCCCATTACCATACCTGGAGATTGTGAAAACCCAGAAATCACATATACAATGGTTAAACAGCTCTATCCAAACCTAAAAACACGGCGTCTATGGGATGACATGGTTTCCCTGGCTGTGTCATATGTGAACTCCAAAACAAATAGACCCTGCACCTGAACAGTCTGCCGAGACTCACCCTCTGTACAGGATATGAAACTGTTGAATGGGTTACAGCAACGTTTGGCACACTCCACAAGTGTTGGTGCACAACAGACCATGGGAGCTATTGTCTTATAAGCCTAATAAGCCTGATCTGCAAGGCCATGGAGTCCATCATTATGGATATCATAAACAGAGCTATTGGGAGCCTGCAAACACCCAACCCTACCCATTTTGGTTTGGTCAGGGGTACATCACGGTTCCTAAACCTGCTAGACAGTTTTCAAGGCAGTCACTCAGGACATACATCAATGAAATGAGCTGCACATGACCTACATAGACCTTGAAAAGCCCTTTTCCAACATCCCACACTCATGTTGTATCCACAAAATCAACAACCTGTGCATAAACACATATGTCATCTGATGGATTGCCAACTGGGGCACAGATAGATCCCACAAGGTAAGAATTGTGGTCTCCCTGTTGGACTGTAAGCTGGTAGCAACTGCTGTCCCCCATGGCTCAGTCCTGGGACCCCTCCTGTCTGGTGTATACTTTTCAGAAATACAGTCAAACACATGAGGGTTATGGTTAGCAAAGTTTGTGGATGACTGCAAAAAGGTTGTCATAATCGATGTTTGGGACAACAGAGACATCCTTAAAAAGGGTCTCAGTCAGACAGATGTGGTGTCAAAATTATGACCTCGTGCTACAGTCGTACAAATACCACATAGGTGCCAACACCCTAAATATGGAGGTAATAATAAGGGATCTATGGACACGTGGATAGTCATCTCTACTTCCAGAAACACATTCACAAAGTGGTTAGAAAATCATGCTATGTGTTCCTATAAATTGCCAAGGTCTTTGCATGTAGGTCAAAGGAGGTTCCCTCTACTCATCAGTCATCAGACACATCAGAGACTATCACGGCATACTTGCGATGAATCAGACTAGGCACCTTCAGCAGCTGGAAAGACCACTGAAGTACCTCAACAAGAGGATTACTGGCCTCAAACAGTTGCCCCATGCAACAAGACTGATGTTAACTCAATCTGTACTCTGTTGCATACTGTCTACTCTGGCGATCTCTGCCCAACAGACATGTCCATGTCCAATGCAGAACTGATGTACATGCGCTATCTGAAGTAAACCTAAGCTCACTGTGCCACATGCTCTAGGGATATCATCATCACAACAATAAATAGAACATGTTGGAGGGATACACTGCTAACTCACAGACTTACCTTGCTTTGGAACAGGCTCCCAACCTACATTAAGCTGAGTCCCTCACTGACACTCTTCCAGAGGAGCCTTGATGAGTGTATGTGAAACTAAACTGTCACACCTCACACCATGGACCACTTCATCAGCTCTACTACACAGAGGCCTAGGGAACTAACCCCCATGTGTGGTGATAGCTGCACAATCTGGCCATACTAATATATGCCTTCAGGCAGATAGCCTATTACCTATTTATGTACCTATATATATGTATGGGGGAACACAGTATAATAAGCCAAAGATGGATGGGCAGAGATGTGTGTAAGAGGGTGACCATGACAGGGAGCCATCCAGGACTGTCCCACCCAGCACACATCCCAGTGGCACAAAAGACATGAGGTGCACATCTCACCCACTGTACATAACAGCCACCAGTATCTGTAAGCATTACAGTGTATGTGGTCCATGTGCCTGCTGTACAATATGACTGTACAATGAAGTACACATCTACTATCTGTAGACATGTACTTGTCACATAGGTTCATAGGTATGTAGTAGACTATCTTCACGAAGGCATATATTAGCCTAGGCAAGTTGTGCAGCTTTCACCACCCCATTGGGTAGTCTCCTAAGCCCTAGTTCTAATAGTTAGTACCCTAAGCCCCTTTCTAGTGGGGCTGCTGATGTGATGCCTGGCGTGACTTGTCTGTTTCCCATCCACTCATCAGGGTTCCTATTGAAGAGTGTCAGTGAGGGGCTCTGTCTGATGTACATTGGGACTCTGTTCCACAGTAAGGCAAGTGTCTGGGATGGTACTCTATCCCACCAGCATATTGTATTCATTGTTGCAATGAGATTCATATCCCTGAAGTGTGTAGTGTGACTCAATTTTGTTATTTGTAGATGGAGCATGTTCAACAGTTATGTGTTGGACATGGCTCTGTATGTTAGGCAGAGTGTGCCTTTGAGTAGGCAGTAAGCAATGGAGAACAGATGTAGTTTTACCAGTTGTGTTGCATAACACAACTGTTTGAGGCCAGTAATCCTCTTGGTGAGGTACCTCTGTGGTCTCTACAGCTGCTGGATATGCTTAGTCAAGTACATCCAAAATGGTGCATTGTACTCAATGATGGGTCTGATGACTTAAGAGTAGAGGGCCACCACTACCTCTTTTGATCCTGATGCAAATCCTTTGTTGATTAGATGGGCCACATAGGATTTCCTAATCACTTTGGCAACATGGTTGCCAAAGGAAAGATGACTATCTACTTGTGTCCCCAGATCCCTTATTACCTTGTCAGTTTTTAGGGGGTAACACCTATGTGGTAGTTTGTGGGTACTTTGTTTTCACCAAAGGGGATTACTATGCATTCTACCACATTGAGCTTGAGGCCATGATTCTGACACCACACATCTGTCTCATAGAGTCCCTTTAAGAGACTATTTGTGTAATCCGGGGAATCTATTATGGCAAACACTATACAGTTCCCAGCAAACTTAGTCAACCACAACCCTCCTGTGTTGGCATGTACTTTTGAGAAGTCTATACCAAACAGGAGGGACCCCAGGACTGAACCCTGGGGGACACCAGTTGTTACCAGTGTAGAGTCTGACGTAGCCAGCAACTCTTAATTTGTGGGATCTATCTCTGAGCCAGTTTGCAATCCTTCTTGTGATGTATGGATTCATGCCCAGGTTGGTGAGTGCATCTATGATACCTGACTGGGGAATGGTGTAAAAGGCCTTATCGACGTATAGGTAGGCTGTGTGGAGCTCATTTCAATCATCTGTAGCCTGGGTAACTGTCTCAAAGAAATACACCCAGCTGAGGAGGCATGATCTGCATTTGAAGAAACCAAACTGGGTGTGCTCAACTGTGTGAAGGTTCCCAATGTCTTTATTGTTGATTTCCATTATGATTGGCTCCATTGCCTTGCAGATCAGACTCGTCAGGCTCATAGATCATGAATGCCAAGGGTCTTTTGTGGCCCCACCCCTGTGGAGTGGGAAGGACATTGCTGTGCAACATTCTATTGGTACATATCCTGTAGAGAGGATGTAGGTATCCTTGATGAATATGGATACATCCCCACCCTATGTGCTATGATCCAGGTTCTGATGCTGGAAGGTATGGAATGAGTAGTATCCTGGTAGTGCTGGTGTGCTCTCTGGAGCTTTGAACTAGGTTTCTGTTACTGCACAGATATCAATATTCTCCATACTGAGAAGTGCCTTAAGTATGTGCATTTGGAGGCTGAAACTTCTGGCAATGAGTAGCATTTAGCTCACTCTGTGGTTATTTGTGTTGGTTATGGTGTTTGGTTTGTCCTGAGTGACCGGTGTTCCACACCTGAAGTCAGCACCTCATTGGTCCGATCTGACCATAAGCTAATTACCCTACATATCCACATTCTGCCCCACCCCCCATTAAGGAAACCATGTTAAAAAAATTCTCCAAAGCCAACTTCATGCTTTTTAAGACAGAAGTGGTGAACTTCAGGACACCCATGCAGATGGTCAATACAGTTACGACTACTGACTCCTACACAATTGCACTTTATAAGCACTTACATGAGTGCATGGATCATGCTATCCTAAACAGAACCAAGATGCTATCCTCCAAGAAAAGGAAGCCAATCTGGTGGTCCCCTGCCATAAACAAACTGCACAACAGAAGAAAGAAACTGTTGCAAAAGGAGGTAAAATCCCATGAGTGGAGGAGCTCCCTGGTCAGCCTCAGTTAGAAGGTGCGATTCCTGATAAAATCCTCCAAAGCTAGTTATGAAAACAAAACTGACACTGATTCTAAAGACAGCCACAAAACATTCTATAGCTATGTCAAGAATCTCAATGGCAACACTCAGATCTACTCTGAGTTATAGCACAATGGCACTAAATATACAGACCCAACTGATATTGCCAACATCCTGGCAGATATGATCAGTGCTAACTTTACCCCCTATCACCCATGAAAGAGCCCATCTCTATAATGGAAGAATGCAAAGTTGCTGTCATCATGGCTGCACAGGTAAACACCACTCTCCAAAGCCAGGAACACAGCATCCATGGGATCCGATAACATCCCAGGCTGCATTCTACATGAACTAGAGAACGAACTGGCACCACACCTAAGTACCATGTTCAATCATAGCCTCATCTCAGGCTTTGTGCATGCTGAATTGTGCACAGCGATGGTTATCCCACTACACAAGGGGGGGGAGCCACCACTGACCCTGGGAACTAGTGCCCCATTAGCCCAATGAGCCTGGTCTGCAATGCCATGGAACGTATCATCATGGAACTTATAAACAAAGATATTGGTAATCTCCAAACTCTGGACCACAGCCAGTTCAGGTTTGTAAAATGCAGATCATGTCTCCTAAACTTGATAGACTTCTTTGAAGCAGTCACCAAAGCCATAGACAAGGGTAAGGTGGTTCACACAGTCTATCTAGATCTTGGCAAGGCTTTCTACACCATCCCCCACTCTGGAATTATAGATAAACTCACTAAACTAGGTATAAATCTGTGTGTCACAAGATGGGCTGACAACTGGCTCACTGACAGAACCCACACTGTGAAAGTAGCAGACTCCAAATCCAACTTCAGACCAGTGACAAGTGGAGTACCACAGGGTTCAGTCCTGCGTCCTGTCCTGTTTGGTATCAACTTCCTTGAAGTACAGGCTAACACAGAAGGTCTTTTGCTAATGAAGTTCCCAGATGACTGCAAACTAGGAGCCATAATCGAAACTACTAATGATGTGGACATCCTACAAAAGGGCCTCACTGAGACAGATGCCTGGTGTCAAAGTCATGGCCTCAAGCTCAATGCCAAAAAGTGCATTGTCATCCCCTTTGGTAAAAACTCTGTACCCATGAACTACAACATCGGCGGTAGTATACTCAACACTGAAAGTGTGATAAGAGACCTTGGGACACAGGTGGACAGTAGTCTCTCCTTTGATAATCACATCGCCACAGTAGTCAGGAAATCCTTCTACATGGCACACCTCATCACAAAAGGTTTCTCATGCAGAAAAAAAGAGGTCATTGTTCCCCTCTACTCATCACTCATTGGATCCATTATAGAGTACAACTCCCCTTTTGGTATGTACCTCACAAGACATCTACAACAACTGGAAAGCACGCAGAAATACCTCACAAAGAGGATTAGTGGCCTCAAATACATGCCCTACACAGACCGTCTCAAAAAACTCCAGCTTTACTCTGTCGCATATCGCCTACTCAGAGGTGATCTCTGCCTAACATACAAAGCTATGTCAAACACAGAGTTGTTGGACATGCTCCACTTAAAGAAATCCCAATCCCTCTGAGCTTCGGCCCCAAAACCTGGATCGATATACAAAAGGAGGGGGTGTATCCATTTTCATAAAGGGTACCCACACCTCCAGGTTAGTGGCACAGCACAAGGCCTCTGAGACCATCCAAGTGCAACTAACAGCAGGCAAAGCTGCTTATCAGATTGTAGCCTGCTACAGATCACCTACCTTGTCTCAGGACCCTCACTCAACATTCCTGAGAACACTGGAAAATATAAAGGTCCTACCAAACACCATGATATTAGGAGATTTCAGCTACCCAAACATTGACTGGGAGAATTACTAAAGTACAAACTCCTTTGCCCAATGCTTCCTAGAGTTTATAAACTCAAATGCCCTGGAACAGCTGGTCACCATGCCCACTTGAGGTGAAAACATATTGGACCTGATCATCACCAACATGGGGGATCAATGTTCCACACCAGAGGTAAACCCCTCACTGGTAAAATCAGATCATAAAGTGATCACACTGGACATCCACATCCCGACCCCACCCCCAGTCAAGGAAACCACTGTTAAAAACTTTTCAAAAACAAACTTCACACTTCTCAAGACCGAAGTGGAAAATGTCAAAGCCCCCTTGCTACAGGATAATGCTATCCAATCCACAGAATCCTTTACAAGTGCATTCTATGTGCATCTACAGGGATGCATGGATAGAGCCATCCCAAGTAAAACCAAGACTCACTCCTCCAAAAAGAGGAAACCAGTCTGGTGGTCCTTGGCCATAAATAAGCTATACAACAGAAGGAGGAATCCACTACATAACAGAGCAAAATTCCAAAAAGGAAAGGCATCACCGATCATTATTAGCAAGAAACTACGATCGCTCATAAAATCATCCAAGGCGAGTTTCTAAAGAAAAATTTCCAAGGAAGCTAAAGATAACCACAAAGCCTTCTTTAGCTATATCAAACATTTAGGTGGCAATTCTCAGATATGCTCTGAGCTACTGCAAAATGGCAAAAAATACACTGAACCAACTGACATTGCCAACATCCTGGCAGGCAAGTTCAGTGCAAACTTCACCCCGCCCTCACCCCCAAAAGAGCCCGTGCCCATCTCAGAAGAATGCAGAGCTCCAGACATCACGGACATGCAGGTAAAAACAGACATCTCCAAAGCTAAGAACACAGCATCAATGGGACCGGATGGTGTCCCAGGCTGCATCTTATACGAGCTCCAAAATGAGCTAAACTCTCACCTAAATTCACTGTTCAGACTCAGCCTTACCACAGGCTATGTACCCAAAGAATGGCATACAGCAACAGTCATCCCGCTCCACAAAGGTGGTGCCACAACAGAACCTTTGAACTATTGCCCTATAAGCCTGACCAGCCTGGTCTGCAAAGCTATGGAGCAAATTATCATGGAACTCATAAACAGAGACATTGGGAACCTCCAGACACTGGACGCTACCCAATTCAGCTTTGTTAAAGGCAGATCCTGCCTCCTAAACCTAGTTGACTTCTTTGAAACAGTTACCAAGAACACAGATGAAGGGAAGGTAGTCCACACAGCCTACCTGGACCTCACTAAGGCCTTCAACACCATTCCCCACTCTGGCATCATAGACAAGCTTACCATCTTGAACATTAACCCCTATGTCATGAGATGGGTGGCCAACTGGCTCACGGATAGAACACAAATGGTCAGAGTCCGACTCTAAACCAGTCACAAGTGGCGTCCCACAGGGCGTGGTCCTGGGACCCCTCTTGTTCAGTATATACTTCTCTAAGGTGCAGGCAAGCAGGGGAGGACTATGGCTGACCAAGTTTGCAGATGACTGCAAAGTGGGGGCCATAATCGACTCTCCGGTTGACACAGACATCCTCCAGAAGGTTTTACAGAGACAGATACATGGTGTCAAAACCATGCCCTCAAACTGAATGCCAAAAAATTAATAGTCATCCCCTTTGGAAAAAAACAAAGTGCCCATGAATCATCACATAGGTGGTAATCTACTAGGTACGGAAAATGTAATTAGGGACCTGGGGACCCAGGTAGATAGTAACCTCTCCTTTGATAATCACATTGCCAAAGTGGTTAGAAATTCCTTCTATGTAGCCCACCTAATCAGAAAGAGTTCACCTCTAGATAAAGAGAGGTCATTGTGCCCCTCTACTTATCACTCATTAGGTCCATAATAGAGTACAATGCCCCATTTGGTATGTACCTTAATTGGCACATGCAACAGCTGGTAAGACCACAGAAGTACCTCACCAAGAGGATCATGGGTCTCAAAGAGATGCCCTATGCAGCTCGACTAAAGAAACTTCAGCTCTACTCGGTTGCTTACTGCCTGCTCAGAGGTGTTCTATGCCTGACGTATAAGGCCATATCCAACCCGGAATTAATGGACATGCTCCACCTGAAGAAAACCAAATCTCTTAGAGCCACACGCTCCAGTGAATTAAACCTCAGCACAACAATAAACAGGTCATGCTGGAGGGATAGATTTCTGTCCCAGAGACTTCCCTCACTCTGGAATAGAATCCCAGTTTATGTTAGGCAGAGCCCCTCGCTGACTCTCTTCAAGAGGAATCTTGACGAGTGGATGGAAAGTTGTAAATTTACCCCTGGGATCACTTCAGTGGCCCTGCTAGACAGAGGCCCAGGAAACTAATTTAAAAGGGAGGTGAAAGCCAACACATTCTGGCTAGGCTTATAAATGCCCTTGGGCAGATAGCCTAGTACCTACCTATGAACCTATGAACCTACATGCTCTAGGGACCTAAACTTTGTCACCACAATAAACAGAACATGCTGGAGGGATAGATTTCTGTTCCAGAGACTTCCCATACTCCGGAATAAACTACCTATCTATATTAAACAAAGCTCCTCATTAGCACTCTTCAAGAAAAATCTTGAGGATTGGATGGGAAATAGGACATTCACCATGGGGATCACTTCTGTGTCTCTGCTCGACAGTGGCACAGGAAAATAAATTTCTTGGGTGGCAAAAGCCAGGGTACATTTTTGACTGGGCTTGTATAGGCCCCAGGGTCGATAGCCTAGTACCTACCTATGAACCTATGAACCTTTGAGCCTTGCCTAAAAAAGGTAATATGGGGACAGCAAGAGCCTTGGCCAGTATTCAGAAGCATAGAAGCGACAGGTGCAAACCATCTGTAGCGAAGCAAAGAGGCTTGTCTATCATGTCATCACAGGCAGACAGAGACTGAATCTCCTTTGAATGACACCAGAAGCTCAGCCAATTGTTGAAGTTTATCATCTTTCTGTTCTATTGTATTATCATGTAGGTGAAGGTAAGATGCTACTCAAGGTCAGGGTCATACCAGCCTGGGCTACATGATCATAGAGCTAATATATATCTCTTGTCATGTTGTCCTGGGAGATATGTCTCAGATCATTCACACTGACATGTACAAAGAACACGTCATATATGTACCTCTTCTGGAGTGATGTAAGTGCTTGTGTTATGTGGTGGATCATAGTACCTGACAGACAACTGACAGTAACCTTCCCTTTGTCCAGCCGAGTGAGTGGAACATCTGTGTGCCTGACTATGAAGTCACCTATTACTAGTGTGTTGGGTATGCTGTTTTGCCTTAGGGCCTGTTGTGAGGCACACTGCTTTGGCGTATTATGTGTTTTCTGGTATTTGCTTAGAGGTGCATGTTACTTGCTTATCTGCTTAGGAGGACACTCTCTCTTTTTCATATTAATATTTGTATTCTCCGAGTATGGTAATATGTGTGTGTTTTGCTGGTGCTTATATTGTAGGTCTATGTGAGACAGTTGGTGTTGTGGTTGTATGACCCTACTCCTCCTGATTGTATTGTCCAGTATTGGGTTGACAGAGCTTAGCCACCGGTTTGACCCTGTGTGTGCCAGCATGTGGTGCATCAACCCATATATAATATGGTCATGGCCTATGCATACAATACACTCACAATACACCTAGTATGATAAGCCTGCTGAGGTTAGCAAATGTGAAAAAAAACTTTGGGCAAACTGTCAGCAAGTAATGTTTGTATTGCACCCTGTAACTCCATATTGCTTGCTGAAGTGTAAAGACGTACCTAGTTTGGATTAAGAACACCTCACTTGCTAACTGTGTGTGTGTGTGTGTGTGTGTGTGTGTGTGTGTGTGTGTGTGTGTGTGTGTGTGTGTGTGTGTGTGTGTGTGTGTGTGTGTGTGTGTGTGTGTGTGTGTGTGTGTGTGTGTGTGTGTGTGTGTGTGTCTCTCTCTGTCTCTCCCTGGGGAGAGAGCAACCTTTTTAAAGACTACTCACACCCCTGTGGTTTGGACTTTGGTAAAGTGATGTTTTAATGAGATTGTCTGTGAATCATCAGTTTTTACATTCTTCAGGTCTGGAAATGTGGCCCTTGTGTAACGACAGGGTGGTGAAATCCGCATTGAAACTGTCTGACAAGGAATTGGTAATGTCAGTCAGATAAGTGTACTTTGTGACCATTTACATTAACTGTGACCCAATCTGAGATTTCCCTGTAGATTATAAACAACACTAAAGAAAGCTTTAGTGTTGTCTTTGGAATCCATGCCATTTTGTATTTTGAAGCTTGCCTTGTATGTTTATTGAGGGATTGTATTTTCCCAGTGATACTGACCAGAGAGGTTATCCCTTCTTGGTATGTAACTCTTTTTTGGTACAACTTCACACCTTCTATTATATATTTAGTGTATTGCAGGGGTCCATGAGACTAATGCACTTTTACTGTATAAGTGAGAATTTCTTCTGTTTGTGATAGCACGGTCCATGTAACCCTGTAGGTGAACAGTGTGCATTACTAAAGAATTATGCAGCTGGGACAGTGTTAACCTTAGTAAACCAATGACAGATAGCAACAACAGCATCACCCACAGCACAGTGTCAACCAGTGTCATGCACACACATGCGTACTCAAGTTCCAAAATGTGTGTAGTACAATGCATACTGGCCACCAATAGAAACTATGGAGTGTTAACACTGGCCAATACAGGGCATGTCACCCTGCCCACGTGTCCAATATGCATGTACATGCAGAGAGTGCACCTCCACCATGTTCACAAATGGACACCTGCAAACTTGTGTTGCACACACCCCACACTTACTGTCTACTGTATAACGCATGCTGACACAACTACACACATCAGCCAAGTGGTACATGGGCAAACAAAACACAATTGGAATAAACACTGGTGAAAACAATACAACATTGCTAATTACAGCTTTAATGCCTCATGCCTGCTCAGCTACACCTTCAAGGATATCAATACACTGTACTGCTGACAACATGCTACACATCCAACCATTATTATACTTTATTAACATCACCCTGTGCATCAGCACCATGTTAGCCTGTTCCTGCATCAGTGTTACAGATGACAGGAGGTGGCACAGGTTTCATCATATGCACAGGGTGTGTTGTTGGTTTGCCAGAGGCCTACACTGGGCCATACAATTAACACGTGTGTGTGAGTGTGTGTGTGTGTGTGTGTGTGTGTGTGTGTGTGTGTGTGTGTGTGTGTGTGTGTGTGTGTGTGTGTGTGTGTGTGTGAAGGCCATGAGTACTGTTATGGGCCAATGTTGATGTAATGTGTGCGGGTATGTGTTTGCCCTAGGTTTCTGTTTTATTTGTGTGAGTCTGCATGCTCACAGTTCCACCATATGGCTGCCATATATGGGGATTTGTGAGACAGCTACAGACTGTACCTGGAAGGCTTTACAGATCACCATCTCTGGCCATGGATACGGAACCTGTGCCTGGCAGGGGTGCTACAGACAGTATCGGGTACTAATCCAGATTGGGTACTATCCGAAGAGGTTGACATATGTCCACTGGATCCAGGTCCCTGCTGGGACTGGCCAGAGCCATGTGCACATGGTCTGCTAGGATGGTCTATGGACAGCCACCGCCAACATTGCTGGGGCTGGTACTGGCACTAAGGGAGTGGCTGTGACTTGCTGGATGTCCACGGTGACCTCCAGCTGCTGATGTTGCTGCATACATCCACGTCAACGTCTCAACTGTCCGGCACTGTCCTGACACATGAACATGATATTGTGGAAGACATCCAATGTCTCACCCCAACATCTATCAATGACCTCAGTGTAGTTACGTATGGCACCTGCTAGGTCACAAATACTGTAATTT
This sequence comes from Protopterus annectens, assembly GCF_019279795.1. NCBI lineage: Eukaryota > Metazoa > Chordata > Ceratodontiformes > Protopteridae > Protopterus > Protopterus annectens. The sequence goes on along the minus strand of NC_056725.1, from coordinate 238,484,115 downwards.
ACAGAGGTGTTATGAGCCCTCTGTGCCCTTAGTCCCTGTCTGGTGTACCGCTCCATTTGTGTCTGTGCCTCCATGACAGCCTGGAACATGCGTGTGGTAGAAAGAGGTGTGGCACGTCTGCCAGGGGCATGATGACCAGCAGTGCTCTGATGAGAACCCCTGGGCATCTGCCTATGTGGTACAGTTCCAGACATATGGCTATGGCTGCTGTGTCCTGATACATGTGCCATAGATACCACACTGTCCTGGCCAGTGCCAACCGTACACTGTCCCTCAGCTAAGGGCAATGGTGATGATGGATGTACAGGCAGTATGACTGCATGCATGGATGGGGTGGAGACTTGTGTACTGTCAATTGTTGGCCCGACAACAGACCCTGACAAACCTGCCTGTGCCTCAACACACCTATCCTCATTTTCACTGTCTGTCTCAGTGACATCATGTTCTCTGCTGTACTGAACCAGCCCCACCTCAGCACCTGTAAGAGGAAAACAGGAAACACACTTTCAGACCTAAACATGACTTCAGACCACATGCGCACATGCACACATGCGCACATGCGCACATGCACACACACAAAAATACACTCCTCCCTAAAGCAGACACACACAACACTAGCAATCTCAGAATGTACACAATAGCAGGTGATGGTGGGGTACAGTATCACAAGCAAAACAGTCATATCACACATGTCAACATGCAGGACATGTGTTGCTCAACAGCATGCAGTGCAAGAGTAGACAGTCCTTGTTACTAACAGTATACATGGCTTTGGTGCATGTGTTTTGTTATTAGGTGATGGGCCTCCCCCTGGAACACAATGCATACATGGACACAACATTGCTGTGCAGGTATTCATAACCCTGTAATATACTGTGCACCATAACTCACAGGTGTACATACCATTGCTGGATGTGTATCTGTGTGCCAGATAGGTATCCAATGCTGATTACAGCCTCTGTGCCTTTAGCAAATAATTGTGGACACATTTTTAGCACATGCATGATGAGTATTCACACAACATCATCAGTGGTGCATGGATAATTGATGGAATACCATTCGGCCACATACCCAATGTACGGTACTTATGGTGAGTGTAGATCATATTGTGGACATGCCAGTCTCATCCATGACATGGCATGCTAAAATACAACTGCATATTTAAACACTACACATACCCAATGTGTGTCATATGACCTAGCCACTCAATAGCATCACACGACATATATGTGTCAGTTGTGCAAATGGTGATTGGTATGCATATTGTTTAGAGGTGCATATGTGTACACACACGCAACATTAAGGTGTATAGCAATGGAAGCTATGTGTAGTACTGTGGTTACAATAACTGGATGGGGTATAGTACCATCGGCCATCATCATGAAGCATCATGTGGTCACTCAAGGCTACAAATGTTTCCCAAACCAGCACTAATCATGCTGTGCTGGAACTGTACTACCTTGTCTACATTCACCATTTCACAACCAGTTGTTACGTGAGTTTGTAAGGAGGCCAATAAGGAGCATTCCCTGACATGAATGTGTAGTGTGTTGCAGAGTGTTTAAATGCCCCATGACAGGCCTCTACCCCTCATGTATATTATGTGTAATGTGTGGATGAGATTTTGGATACTGGAGTGTGTCTTTACAGAGAGTTTGGGAATCCTTTATGTGTAGTATGTTAAAATGCTCTGTGTATGGCATAGATGTGTATGTTATATGCATGTTGAGTATCAACTATGCCTATCCAATGGTCACTACAGTCTAGCCACATTTGTTTGAGATGGTCTGGGTATTGCATGTGTTTGAGGCAGCAAATCACATTAGTGAGATGTGCATGCTCTTACACCAAACATGCACAGCATGCATTATGGGTAGGTGTGTTACATGTGTACATGGCCTACACCTTAACTATGACATGCACTTTTTATTTACAATAATAAATGTAGAACACACTCACCAGCATCTGGCCGCTGCCTTGATGTCACCCCAGAGGGACCCACATAGAGATGAGACAGTTTGTCAGTGGCCACAACTGTGGCATTGCTACTGGGTGTTTGCAATCTTACAGTACAACAACAGTTTACATTCACAGGGCTACAGATTATGTTCCAAATGATCAGTATTGCACAACAGGCTCCACATCTTTAAATGACACACTCCACATCTTACATATGCATGATATACCAATCCAGATAACAGTAGTCTACAGATATGCCATGTTACCTGCATGCTCCATGTGTGCTTGCTGGATGGCACCAACCTCCATCATGGTGTATGTCTGCTGCTGTTGTTGTTGGGCAGGTGCCACCAGGCTCAGGAGCATCTCCTCCACTCTGGTGAGGGAGGATGGATATTAACAGCACTTCCTGTTGCAAGCTGTTGTCTATGTACATCAGCAGCACACTGATGGACATGTCTGAGAAGATCACTGCAGTGTTGGCGTAACTGCTCATATGTCCGGTTATGCAGGCCTACCTCATTTACCCTGCAGACATCTTGCCACATTGTAGTATGCTCCTGCTGGTCCTGGCTGGTTCATGAGAACATGAGACGGTAGTGCTGAATCATACTGCTAGTAATTATATCATCTTCAGCACTACTGTAACTGGGGTTCCTGTGATGGGCCATGATCCCTGGAAGACATAAATACAAAAATATGTCTGAACAAGTCATATGGCACATTTAACATTATACAGTACAGATATCACTGAACTGCCATATATAGAAACCTATTAGCTAACCAAGAGTGAAACACTGTAACTGCCACTTATCACTGCTCACCCCACAACTGCTTGAAAGTGCCTTGCTCACTCTTTATCTAATGAACCATGTTCTGCACAGCAACAAAATAAAATCACTATATAAGACTATACAAGAGTACCTGGCACACTGTATGCAACACGATGCACCACCTAGCCACAGGAGATATACATCAAGCTGATGTGTAAAGAAATATATCATCCATCACAATCGGTGTAAGGTCCAGTAAATGTATTACTACTAAACCACACAACTTGTTAATGGCAAACCCGTGGCCAAAATATGTGCACAATTGGGAATATAGGTCGTATACTGCTGTAGTACACTATGAATTTTGCTAGATTTGCAGTTATATGTTTTACCACACATATGTCAAAGGACATGTTACAGACATACCCACACACACATCAGACATAATTTCAGGACACAAAGGTATGACAACCCAGATAAGCTTTCAGTGTGTACTATATAGTACTGTGTGTCAGTACTTACACAACCTTAATCTTGAGAAATGTAATCTGTGATGAATACAGGGACCACACAAAACAGTGGATGCAAGCAATGTGGACATACACCATACTTTGCTGTACAGGCCCAGACCTTCAAGTAGTACTACAGTACACACAGGATTTGGATTCAACATCTGTACCAATTAATAATCATAGATGTAGTGCTTTAGCCTCCAATGACACACCCTAGTTAAAACCAAGGGACCTAATCACACTGTATGCAATAGCACTTGCTCTGCCTAGCAACAGAATATACAGCTTTTGCTAGGATCAAAGCAAGGACCCATAATACCATGAGATAAACAGTTTCCCACTAAGCTATCCCACAGATACATATCTTTTATGTATTCATAAACATATTGACCATCACAGTCAGTCAACAGTACAGAGAATCTATTGCAACAAGTAGATGTAGGTATGTATGAGTATATATAACTATATATATATATATATATATATATATATATATATATATATATATATATATATATATATATATATATATATATATATATATATATATATATATATATATATATATATATACATATACACATCCATTGGTCTACATATACATATATATGTAGGCACATATACATTTCGCCTTTCATAGTGAGAATATCAATTATACAAAGGATGTAAGGTGTACAGTAATGTAATAAAATCACACAGTCTTGGGATAAATGCATTGAAGGTGTTCACAGCCCAGGTAGCTTTAACAGGCCTTACTGGCTTCAACATTGCAAACTGAACAAACCACCCACAGTGTTTAACCACCACATGACATATACCAGCACTGTATGCTGTCTTGTTTGTCACACACGAAAACCTACATACAAATATGCGCATACTAACCTTCACCAATATATATATATATCCACCCTTCACAAACAGTTGCAATATGTCCCCTGCGCTATGCACATATACAGATGTGAATTTATATGACACATATATATTTCTCTGTATGTGTGTGGCATACACACACACAAAGTCCACACTGTTGTAAGTCCCTGGACCTCACAGCTGAACTGTTGTGCCTTGCTGCAACACAAACAGGTGTCACATATGAACACACACTAACATTAGGGGGGTATATATGGCTACAGATGCTAGATAAGCATATTAGACTGCTACAGCAGTTGCCAATGCTAAGCTACAATTGAATATGACTATCATGCATGTGTTGTTCTGTCAAACCCATGTTTATATAATGTCAGCGCTAATTCCCCCAACAGCCATTGGCCACACTACTGTACAGAACACAGATAACATGGATCAGATCTTTGACATTTAATGCTGAGCTACACATTTCACAGGTATGTCCCATTGCCCACAGGTACACACTGTATTGTCCATAGCAGTAGTTAAGCAGAACATATGTGCATAAAGAAGTACTGTTGCCACATATGAATGGTTCACATAATGTAGACTATTCTTCAATAACATCTACTACATGCCAGTAAATACATATGTGTCACATACCTTTCCTTTGTATGATTTGGTAATATTTCTTTTTCTTTTTGCTTTCCTCTCTCTCTCTCTCTCTCTCTCTCTCTCTGTCTCTCTCTCTGTCAGTCTCTGCAAAAGAGTGATTGAGTTTGTTGGCAGAGATTGCAGCCTGCTTTTGTAGGAATTTGCACATGAACATGTGATGGCCTCTGCACCAATTAGTGGCCAGCATTTGCTAATTGCATGTAGCCTGCTGTGTAGTAATTGCAGTAATCACTGTCATAGCAACCCAGTACTATAAATTGCTAACTCATGTAGGCATGGCCCTTTCATCTTTCCAAGATGGAGATCATCCTTGTTTGCTGTGGACATCATTGTTTAAGACAGAAGGTTGGTATAGTTCTTATATCAGAAGCCAGGGGTGTAGCCAGAGATTTACATTTTGTACTCAGACTTAATGTTGCTGCTTCCAGTACCTACTTGTCAGTGTAGAAATGTACTCACCCCTCAAAATGCTAACACAAGATACATGGGAGGATGTACTTTATTTTCAACTGTTACAATTAACTGCCATACAAAGCTAGTTATAGAGATGTATTCCTTTGGCACAAGAATTGTTTGTGAACTGCTATACTGTGAATATTCATTTACTCAGTTCTAAACAGTTTGTGCTGTTTTAGTGTTGACATTAGCACAAGCTGCTGAGAAAAACTGGACACATTTCAGTACTGTGAGTATGCTTACCTACATCCTTGGTAGACCCTGCACACACAGGTATATTCTACATTTGGGTAGGGTTGCAGAAGTACAGAGAGCGTAAGTACTATTGTGTTGATTTTATCTTGCTGGACTTACAGGGTTGCTGTGTACATGTTAGTTTATCAAGGCAAGTAGTCTGTCTGCGAAACTCCCAACTGTGGACCTATCCACATGATAGCCAGAGAATAGCCTGTTATTTTTTGTCTGTGCACCACACAGGTCTTTTCAGCAATAGAACAATGGCATTCTTACAGTTGGTTGCTACCAGTACACGACTACATCCATTTGTATTTCAGTGTTGTATTCCTGCATAAGGGTATGCTTCCAAAACTCCTTCCAAAGCTATTTGCACAGTGTGTAACAGCAGAAAGGTTGATATGCCTCTGTGTTTCTGCCTCTGCCAGACCTCTCAACCACTCAGGTACATATTTGAACAGACTCAGGGAAAAGTAAAGAAAAAGTCAGGGACAGTTAGGGACACCTTTAAAATATTAGTGCCATTAAGTTGAGACATTGAGAGAATCAGAGCATATGAATTAATACAGCTTTTCTGAAGTAAAAGAAGTGTCTAACTTTTAATTATTGTCATTATTCATTAAGTGTAATTCACCACCTTTCTGGCCAAAGTCAGTAGTTTTCAGAGGGATTCAGAGGGACAGAGCTAAAATTTGTTTCAAAATCATGGACATCCCTGACAATTAGGGACAGTTGGGAGGTATGGCCTCTGCCCTAAACAGATATGCCAGTGTTTGTCCTGCTGTGATACTGTGTGAGATTGTAAAGTGATGGTGTAACATTATTTCCTGCTTGAATGGCTGCTTCTCTTATCACAGTCATGTAATGTAATCCCACAACAACTGTTAGTCAACATCCACAGAGCAAGTTGTGTGGTATGGTATTCCTATTTTTCCTTTATATTCACTCATTCTGATGCATGATATATTTATTTAAGCACCAACTTGATGTATATCTACTGTGGCTTAGTGGTACTTCATGTTGTCTAGTGTTTGCAAGGTCTGGGGTTCGAGACTAGCTTCTGAGCAGAACAAGGGTCTAAGGCACTTTTAAGCAGTTGTAAGTGGGTTTGCACGGGTTTGTGCATTGCTGCGCATTACTTAGCCAAGTGCAAACTCACGCAAACCCGCTAACTACTGCTTAATAGTGCTTACTCCCGCTAACCCCCGCCCTCATTTCTTTGAAAGAAAAGAAAAATGGGGAGATAGGAAAGTGGTGAAAAAGGGGCACAAAGAGGGAAAGACAGTATGGAAAATAGCTTGGGATGTGCAGGATGGGTGTAGGGAAAGTCCATAGTTGCCCATTTCTTCAACAGCAACAGCTGTGCATATGCAATAAATTTGGAGATAGATATGAAACCTTCAACCCCTGAGAGATGGGTGAGGGCAACAAAGTATGTTGTAATGCCAATTAAATAACATTTCATGTGTCCAGTGGACATGTGTGCAAAATGGGCAGCTATGTATGGGGCGTAATTTTTTTTTTGGGAGAAGATTGCCCTTTTTTTTTCAGGTGAGAGTGGAATGTGGGATAGGAGAAGTAGGTATATTTGGGGAGGAAGGTTGGGGAGGTAAACAGACAAGACAAACAAGAAGCATACAGGGGCGGTATATGACACATGTGGTGGGTGAACACCTTTGACGGGGAGGGATGACCTGGGAGTTGCACCACTTGAGCCTCAAGCTGGCATAGAGGTTCTGCAACAGAATGTTTTCAATATCTCTATGCACCACAGCCCAGACTGTTTGAAAGGTGATAGGTGGCCCTCCTCCACCCATGCTTACACGAGGGGGATGAGCCCCATCCCCTGCAGTGCTTCCACCTGAAGGTGGTACAGGGCCAATGGAGGAGGAGGTCCCAGGCTGGGTACCGGATCTGCTGGTGCCAGGTACCATGGCCAGCTGAGGTGGGGCAGGTAGGTCCGCTGCGACTGGCCTTCCCATACGAACTATGTTTTGGAGAGTTTAATAAAGATATGGGTTAGTAACAGTCAACAGTATTCCCAATAAGTTATAACAGCATGCAGAAGTATTCCCATTAACCCAACACACCAGATTTTAAACAGTTGAAAAGCAAGCATAACACATGCATATATAGAACAATAGTGGACATTACAACAGCATGCAGGTTGAATTGATGGCAACAGGCCACCAATATTGTAGTATTTTAACAGGGCACATACATAGAAATAAATGCAAATATTTATAAACCAATAGGACATATGTCCCAACAAATGTTTTGAGATTAGACATACTGATTGAGGTGTGGAATTGCATTTTTTATGCACATACAATAGGGTGGAAAAAGCTCAATTAACAACTTATATATCCTTCTAGTTTTCACTACATTCCTATTAACTACAGTTATATGTCCCTTACATGTATTATTACACTACCCAATGTCCTTATATTGTGCAATTGGATTTTGCTAGATCATTATATACATGAGCTGTATCTTACATACAAACTGTCCAAGATGCAGATGTTACTGCTACATATTTTGAGAGTTGCTCACACACACTTCTGCTAAGATGGTACACTGACAGCTCCACTTTCATATAATTATCTAGATATGTTCAGGTGAAAGTATCAGTTATATGTTAAAAGCTCCCTACATTTCTGGCAGCACACTGACATTTCTGGGGACACAATACCAAGCTACTCATGTGCCAGATTAACCTGTACATGCTGGGCATGAACCAACAGTTGAGGGCTGTAAATATGCATAAAAGCTACTGGTATTCCCTTCATCCACATTATATGGGCCTACCCAAGTGTGGGTTGACACTGCTTAATGCAACACTACTATTTGTAGAATGCAACAGTACAACAACATATCATAGAAAATGACACAGACGTACTCCAGGAATTATACATTTATTAAAATATTATTACACCTTTATTTATTGGGTTAAACACTTTTTGAAGGCTCTCTCATTTATTTTATGTAACAGTACATGCAGAATAATTACTAACCTGCCTGATGACGCAGCCTTTGCAGCCTATCTTCATGGGCTTGCTGATTCATAGCCCGGACACCTGCAGCTGTGAAGTAAATGCAGTGATATTGAGACATAGCTGTCCATAGTATAGACAAGCATAGCAATTCTTAACTACTTAATACAATGGCTACTTACTCAGTACTGGGGCATTAGGTATCGCATGGGATTCCTGGATCCTCCATACGTCGCTTCAGGTCAGAATAATGGTGCCTGACCTGCTCACCAGTCCGAGGAACACCAGTGGCACTGGTGGCATCATGAGCAAGACTGTTCCAGGCCTCTGTTTTATATTGGGTACCCTGGTACTGGCCCTGCAGGAGTCTTTCCTCATGATTGTGGACAAGGAGCCAAACCATTACTTTGGACTCCTCAATGCCCCAGCATTGCACTCTAAATTGAGTGCCTTCTCCAACACCGGCCATGCTGACTGCAGAAGGAAGCTACAATCAGTTATAGCAAGTATTCCTGCCTGTGGAGCTTAAATATGCCTTATTTCCCGCACTTATTTGTGATTGGCCAGCTTTGAAAAAAACTCAGCTGTAGGCACACCTGCTTAGCTGATGTTGGCAATGTTTAAAATTCCTTTGATAGATATGTGTATGTTGAAAGTGCATGTTTATGAAATGCTATCATGGCTTAGTGGTTAAGTACTGTGACTATAGTGCTCTTGAGTTCGAGCCCTGTCACTGCTTTTTATTTTCCTACTGGGTAGACCTGACTGGTTAAGGTACAGTAAAGGAGGTGTGGCCATGTTTAACTGACTTTGCTCAACTTTGCCCGATTTTGCCCAATGTTGCTCAACGTTGCTCAACGTTGCTCGACGTTGCTCAGAGTTGCTCGACATTGCCCGACATTGCACTGGTTAGCGCGGTGTGCAGCTATGTGAAAATACATTGTGATTGCACTTGTTAGCGCGGTGCGCAGCTCCGCGCAAAGACATTGCACTGGTTAATGAGGTGCGCAGCTATGAGCAATATGCTCAATGCTGGTAAAACATGCTTAGCAGTACTTTATATTGCTTAAAATAGGGTACTCATGCCTCAGAATGCATAACCATTTCATCTTCATATATATATATATATATATATATATATATATATATATATATATATATATATAAAATTTGTTCACTACTACATTTAACTTTTCAATGCTTTTTACAAAACTTATACATAAAAAATGTCAGGAAATATTTTTGTATACAGATTTCCAACAGAAAATGGAATGTGTAGTAGTGGGACTCGAACCAGGAATGCCTCCTCTTTGTGCGAAGGCTCTAACCACTATGCTATCACTATTTTGCTTAATTTGCATATATTTTTCTTATTATCCTCTTCTGGTATCTAAGCTGCTAACTGTAGCTAAGCAATGGACAAACCCACGCAAACATGTGCAAATACAGGCAGCTATATCGGATGAAATCAAAAAAATTAAAAAATCTTTCTATTTTTAATTTTGTCAGTTGTTTAACATATGGGGGAGTGTAGTGTTACGTTGTGCACATGTGAGCGGACTCGCTCATGTAACTTGACATTGCAGCATTTCTTCATTGCAGGGGCGTGGATTTTTGAACTGCTCAGCAGTCCAACACACCCCCTACACTCATCAATGCTCCATGTAAGCTTTAGAGTTGAGGCAGCGTGCCCTCATTAATATGCATGGCGCACTGCCGTCATACTCTTAGACTGGCACTTCCGTGTAAGACTAATCTAGTCTTACATGGAAGATTAGTAAATCCTGTCTCTGCAAATTGCAGTTATTTTTATACATCTAGGAAGGGCAAGCAGATGATCCACAGCAGATAACTGGAACTAGCAAGCTGGTTCACTCTGAATTGCTCAGCAGGGCCCCAGGCCCTAAGTGTAATAGAAAATGTGAATTCTCAACTTGCTAATTATACCCATGTCTTGACACCCCACCTTCATTGCAGCATGGTTTTAGAGCTTGTGCCAGCATGAAAATAGCCATAGCCAGGCTGACTGATTGTATAACCTATAACCCATGTTAGGGACTTTGTATTGCAGCAATAGCCATTTTTCCCAAATAATTTCTCTTCCTATTCCTGCCATCTATCAGCACCTCAGACTAAAATCCTGAAAGCTATAACATGGTTATCTGGTAGTGTATCTCCCGTTGTTTTATCTAGCCTGACTTGTACAACTGCTTACAGTTCAGTACTGGTTCTTTTAGCATGTACACTCAATATCCATGCACATAACTTATTCATTTATTTGGTAACCAGGATAGATCACTGATCCAAACAAGACTGATGTCAGGTTCAGCCTGGGGAGTAAAAATTCAAAAAAAAAAAAAAAAAAGTATAGACAATAAATCATAACATTTGTAAGAATTTAGTATGAAATATTAACTAATAAATCTCAGTTATGCACGAGTAGCCAAAAAAGGTATGCTAGACATTAAACATTTAAAATATATGTTTGCATAAGACAAATAAATAAACAAGAATGCAGTTTATGAAGAACAATAGTAGATAAAAAAGGGAAATAGGAAAATGCAAAAGAGTAGTAAGGAGAGGAGAAAAAAATCAATGCCATATGGAAAAAACAGTGGAAAAAAATAAAAGAATATATAAAATAAATAATTAGGAAAAAGGGGTAGATAGAACAGTGTGAACATGGAGAAAAAGGAAATGAAAAATAATATAATATAGTAAAAAGAAGAAGGAGGAATAATATAATATAGTAAAGAAGAAGGAGGAGGGATAAAAGTACAATATAATGTAAAAAATAAGTTAAAAGTAAAAAAAATGAAAAATAAAAATGAGGGCTGTATATAAGGAAGGGAATAAGTAAAGCACAAACAGAAAAGATTATATAATCAAATTAAAACTTAAAATGAAATAGGGGTAGTAATATAAATAAAAGGAAAGATAAATATGGATGCATTATCAAGTAATATCACAGTAGCAACAGGGTTGAGCGCCTTGAAAAACATGGGTTTTATATTTTTCTTAAACTCCAGAAAGGTATTGGGCCGGATTCACGAAGGCTAACACGGAGTCTAAGAGTAGTGTAAGACTCCATGTAGCCTTCGCGATCCAGGAACAGCCCAAAGTCCATGTAAGAGTCAGTCTAACACGGCTCTTACACGGAGTGGGCGTGGCTAAGCTAATCAGCCCACTTGCAGCCGAATAGCATGCAAATGAGGCTGATTAGCGATCCAGGAAGCCAAGAACAGCCCGTGTAAGAGCCGTGTTAGGTGCAGAAATGTACTCAGTTGACAACTGAGTACGTTTCTGCAAACACGGCAATGGAGCCATGTCAGCTCAAATAAAGGGTGCATATGTTATAGGCAGCATGCCAATGGCCAAATATGTGGCCATTGGCAATGCAACCATGCAAAAATATTAAAAATATTTTTTTTTTCGCAATTGCCGATGTAAACCAGCGCAGCCCCATAAGCGGGCTGCGCTGCATAAAACATAAAACGAAGGTTTTAAACCTACAAATGTAGGTTTTATGCAATACATGGAATGTCAATGGAGGGACCAGCATAGGAAAACCAACATGGCCACCGTGTAGTGGTTGCCAAGGGGGGAAGCCAAGTCTAAGAGATGTAACTAAGCATTAGTAGGCAATCTGATGCAAATTAGGGTAAGGATACTGAATTCCACTGTCACATAGCAAATGAGCACAGTCTGAGTAGTGTAAGAGTTACAGAAGGGGGAGGAACAGAGTAGGAGATAGGTGACATCACAGGGGGGAATGGCAGAAAGGGATGAAAGTCATTGGAAGGTAGAGTTACATGACAGATGTCAGAGGTATCAAGGAAGGAGGTGTGCCTCCAAGTAAACATGAGAAAGCCAAGAAATGGAAGGTGTACACTGTTGCCTACACCAAAGTTTCTTGCTGGGCGGTATCTTGCGATGTCGCCGTGAAGCGCGAGTAAGGCGGTGTGCGCGTGTAAGGCAGTGTGCGTGTGTAAGGCAGTGGGAGCGTGTTGGGAGATGTTTAACACCATTTGCGCTGGCGTGCACGCGTTTAAACCGAATAAGCAGATTCTGAACTGTGTAAGTATGTGTCGCGTGTAAGCCACTGTGGCGTGTTTCTGCTGGTTTGAACGGCTCCACCCTGAGGAAACAGAGGAAAAAGGAAGCAACAGATGTACTAGGAAGTTAGCAGGAATACTGCTGGAGCTAGCAGGTGAAAACAATTAGATGCAGGCAATTACACAGGCAGAATACTAGGCCAGCCAAGCACTTAAAACTCTGCAAACAGCAGTGCAGAATGTTTCTCTCAAGAGACACTGCAAGACAGGAGTTAAGTTATCAGAAGTGAAAACTGAAAAGCTGAACTCAGAGCAGAAATGTTAGGGGCTGCCATAGCTGTCATAATGAGACATAGGCGACTTGCTGAGGGTGGTGACAATGCAGATGGTGCCAGACAACCCGCAGTGAGGAGACGGAGAAGAGTGTACAGGCCCAGGGTCACCTACCACGGGTTACATGAGCTGGAGATAGTAGAGCGCTATAGAGTGGACAGAGACCTCCTGCAGCAAATAGTGGAGCTGTGCAGGCCACGCCTCACACACAGAACCAACAGAGGGGAACCCATCCCAGTGGAAACCAAGGTATGTGTTGGCCTAAGAATACTAGCAACAGGTACCTTCCAGAGACCAACTGGCGATATGATGGGGATATCACAGGCATCAGCTTCCAGGGTACAGCACCAGTTCCTGGATGCCATGTCAGCACATGTCGGTGATCATGTATACTTCCCCAATGCCCGTAAGGTATTGGCCAGCAACATGCGTCTCTTCCAGGAAATAGCGGAATACCCTGAGGTACTGGGTGCCATAGACTGCACGCACATACGCATCAAAACACCAGCAGGAGAGCAAGGTAGGGCCTACATAAACTGCAAGGGCTTCCCCTCCATCAACTGCCAGGTCATGTGTGATGCCCAGGGCATAATAATGAATGTGTGTGCCGGCTGTCCTGGGAACTACCATGATTCCCACATCTGGCATTTGACGCAGCTGTACCAGACATTTGCCAATGGGGACATCCCACACGGACACCTAGTGGGGGATGCAGGATATGCACTGGAGCCATGGCTGATGACACCCATCAGAAACGCACACACACCTGAACAGGAACGCCATAATGAGGCACACGCACAAACACGTAATGTAATAGAGCGTGTGTTTGGGCTGCTCAAGTCACGGTTCCGGTGTCTGGACACATCTGGTGGAGCCTTGCAGTACACACCAACTACATGTACCCAAATTGTCATGGTATGTGCTATGCTACATAATATAGTCATGCGAAAACAGCTGCAGCAGGACCAGCATAGGGCTGGGCCAAACAGCCCCCCACCATCGCCAAGGCCACCACAGGCACAGCGTGACTCGGAGGAGGAACAACCTGAGCCTGCCCCAGTAGGCAGAAGGAGGCGTGCCCAGTATGCCCTGGCCTTGGCAAAGAGGCAACGCATAGCACATACATTGGCTCAGTAGGAACCTTGGGAATGATACCCCTCTCCGACTCACCATATAGTAACAGGGATGCCTAATGTGACACAACCTGCTCACAAAGTACAGGGAAGTGTAATATGTGCATCCGACAGAGGCAGCCCTGCAGCACCACCTGAGGCATGAATGCTATGTGTCAAGTAATGTAACACCAAGTACCATATGCACACCTGAGGACCCCGTCTAACATCCTACCCTCAACAAGCAGCATGCCACAACAGGACAACGAGATGATGAAGTGCAACAATTACCGAAGTAATGCAGTTAGGCAAAGGGGACCCACTGTGTTCCAGTCTGGGATGACATGCTGAGCATGACATGATGCACCACCTGCCAGGACTGGCGTGCACCTATCAGTGCAGGCCGTATGGATACTGGCAAAGGCTGTTGTCATGCACAGTGTGCCCTGAATAGGAAGGCGCAAAACACAAACCTATCTCCATAGGTACCAGAAGGGATAAGAATCAGATAAGGGATAAGGTCAAACAGCAAGATGCATGCGGACTAAGCCCACCCAGTATGGAGAATGTTGATAACTGTGCTGTAACAGAATACTGAGGCAAGGCTCACAACAGCACCCTAACACTACCAGGTTACACCTCATACTGTGCTGTACATCCTCAACACTTGGAACAAGCTACAAAGGAGGGTGACCAGCAAGAATTGTCAAGGATAACCACACCCCATGTTGGTACCACCACAAAAAGCAGCATGGACTAGCCATGCTCAAGTAACAGTGGCTAAAACTGCCCCCCAGTGTATAGCCTGCTACAGAGTACTGGCCCAACACCAGGAACTGCATCGGGCCCATGCTGGAATACATGAATATATCAAGTCCTCCAAACCACATGATATTGGGCGACTGCAAATACCCAGACACATAGACTGGGAGCATTATACCAGCTGCAACAGTGTAGGACAAAGGTCATTGAATCCACAAACCAAAAGGCCCAGGAACAACGTAGCACACCCACAAGAGGGCAAGCATACTGGATGTGATAATCAGCAACATGGAGTGCGGGATGTCAAGATGATAAGTGTATTGCTCACTGGTAACACCAGACCATATAGTAATCACACTGGATATACAAATCCTGACCACAGTCCCTGTCCGGGAAATCACAGTGGAAAACATGTGCTAAGCATTATTTGCACACCTCCAAACTGATGTGGAATCCATGAAAGGTCCGTGCAGGTGCAAAATATGGGCCACGCCTCAGAACCTGTAAGACAGCCATTCCATGAACACTGCCAGGAATGCTTGGATTATGCAGTCCCAAATTAAAACAAGACACAGTGCCTAAATCTGGCATGGTGGACACCAGCCATAACCAAAACATGCAAGAGAATGAGGAAGCTACTACATGATAGAGCAAGCATGAACAATGGCGTAATTACTGATCAGTAGTATGGCAATATAATCTGTCCACACATGCAATCCAGTAAGGCCAGGCACAACAAGTGGAATCTGTGAATCCTGAGGCAATGTTACACCTGCCCCAAGTACACAGACAACCACCAACTCCACCCAAGAAATACAAATATATGTGAGAGATGCAACCATCCATCCAAACCGGAGGCAGAGCTCCCCAACTCAGTACACCCAAAACAAGTCAGTAGGAGAAGGTAACCACACACACCACAAACACATACCCACGTAGACCTATCACAACTGCAAACCAAACACATAAACACAGAAATACATTCCGGAGGCAGAAATCACACACACAGCACACCAACAGAGGCCACTAAAGCAGACACCCAATGAAACAGCCTCCAAACATAGCACATGCAACACATAGCACACAAAGCTGGTGTGCCAAACAGTCACAGGCCAGAAGGAGAAACAACATGCCCGATACAGTTGTAATAGGTGACTCCATAGTCAGACACACTGCTGTCCCGCACAGCAGACTGAACAAAGGAAAGGGTACAGTAAGCTGCCTGTAGGCCGCCACAATATGCCACATAACAGAAATATGAAGGTCACTCCAAAGCAAATAGAAATATGATGCAGTCATAGTCCATGCTGGTGTGAATGACCCGAGATGTACTGCCCTAGACTACATGTAAAGTGACACAGATGAGCTATCTGATTATGTAGTCCAGGCTGGTATGACACTCACCGTTTGCAGCAACCTACCCTTACCAAGAATAATGCCACAGTAGAAACATGGAATGATCAGTCATAGCAAGTAGCACACTTACTGGTGTCATTCCAAGGGGATACAATGTCTGTCTGCTTGGGATGTCATGCTTGACAAGCCATGCAGCTGCCCATGGGATGGCCTGCACCTGTTACCCCTGGGCGTCTGAATAGTGGATAAGGCCTTGGCCACCTCCACACAGCCTTTTGTAGGTAAGGCTGAAAAGACTGACCCACCACCCGAGAAAACATAAGTGGGAAGAAACATAAGGGAAATGCTGACCAATGCCAGATGTGTACACCCCAATATGCATGCTCCCGAGGCCATCCCCAGAATAGAGAACATCGATGTCTGTGCAGTGACAGAAACCTGCTGCAAGGCTCCTGACAGCACACCAGCACTACCAGGTTATACCATGTACCATGTGTCATGGCCCCAAAACCTGGAACACTACATAAAAGGAGGTGAGTACCCATAGGCAGCACAGACACCCATACGTCCAGGTAACTGACAATGCACAAGGCAGTGGAGTTCACCCACGTGCAACTAACTGTAGGCAAGAATGCTGTGCAGTCTGTAGCATGCTACAGACCGCACTCTCACACACAATAACCCCCCACCAACCGTCCTGAAGACACTGGACAGTATGAATGTCCCACCAAATACCAAACAAGGTGCCACGAAATACCACATAGGTGGTAAACCATTATGTATGGAAGGAGTAACCAGGGACCAAGGGACACAAGTGAACAGTAACCTGTTATGTGACACCCACATTGCCAATGTGGCTAGGAAGACTGTCTACATGTGACACTGTATCAGGAAAGGAGTCACATCTATGGCAACAGAGGTCACTGTGCCCCTATACTTTATCCCAATCACACCCATAATCCAGTACAATGCCTCATATGGGATCAACCTTACCTGACACCTGCAGCAGTTAGAAAGACCGCAAAGGTACCTCACCAAGAGGATAAAGTGTCACACATATATGTCATATGCTGCTAGGCTGTAGACACCCCAGCTGACTCCAGTCACAGACTGCCCACACAGAGGCATTGCATGCCTGTTGTAGGAGGCCATGCCCAACACAGGAGTAATGGACATGCTCCACCCCAGACAACACATATCCATTGGAGCTGCGAGAGTGAGAGATGTCAACCTCAACAAATAATGAAATAGGATGTGCGGTGGGACAGATACATAATCCAGAGGCTCCACACACCCTGGACCAGAATCCCACCCCATGTTAGGCAGAGCCCCTCACTGACACTGTTCAACAGGAATCTTGCCAAGTGGATGGATGATTGTAGAGTTACAGTGGGGTCTTCACTGTGTCATGTCCAGACAGAGGCACAGCTAAGCAAATAATACATGGCCATAATATCCACATAGCAAGGGGTCTCAAAAGCCACACACACTCTGGCTAGCCTAACAAATGCCCAGGGTGGATAGCCTAGTATGAACCTATGAACCTATGTAGATACAAATTGTACAGGACACAGTATAATCCCAAGGCTTACACAACTGATGGTAGGAGCCATGTTGTGAATTCACAGATATGCCCTGAATCACACAAATACCACAAACACACACACATATTGCCAACATACATCCCGACAGGTGCAGTGCAAACCCCCCCCCCACGAATGCAGAATAGCTATCCCAGCAGACTGCTGGCCCCCTGACATAGCAGATGCTGAGGTAACAGACAACATCTCCAAAGCAAAACACACAGCAGCAATGGTATGAGATGGTGACCTGGGCTTAGTGCAACATGGAGTCTAAGATGAATGGAATGCCAAACCACACTACTGCTCAATGTCATCCGTACCACAGAATATGTACCCAAAGAGCAGTGTACAACAACAGTGGTCCTTCTCAACAAAGGTGTTGCCTGAATGGATACTGAACAGTACTACCCCAGAATCCTGAGAAGCCCAGATTGCACAGCTATGGAAAGGAGCAGCATGTACCACAGACATATGGATGTTGGGGACCTACTGACACCAGACCCAACCCAGTGTGGCCTCCTCAAGTGCAGATCCTGCCCCTAACCATGTTGGACTCAATTGAAACAGTCATTAAGGTCATTGATGAGGGCAATGTGCTCCACACAGTGTATCTGGACCTTGCAAAGGCTTCTATACAATACCCTACATGTTCAGTATAGATAGGCTCACCAGCGTAAATATAAACCCACATGTCAGTAGAGGGGTTGCAAACCAGACCAAGGACAGAACAGACATGGTCAGACATGCTTCAGCCATGTCAGACTACAAACCAGATATAACTGGCATCCCACAAGGCTCTATCCTGGTATCTCCCTCGTCTGGTATATATGTCCCAGAGGTACAGGCAAACATGGAAGGACTGTGTCCTAACATGTTTGCAGAGGACTACAAACCGCTCACCACATATGATCCACCAGCTGACACATGCATCCCACAAAGGGCCACATAGAAACAGACAACTGGTGCCATAGCTATGTCAGCAAGCTAAGTGCAGAAACGTGTATAGTCAACCCCCGTGGATATACAGTAAGTGCCCACCAATCACCACATAAGTGTTAACCCATTATGTAGTTAACATGTAATGAGAGACCTGGGGACACAGGGTGATAGATATCCTGCATTGGACAAACATGTGCTGTAGTGTTTACAGAAACATACCATATACCCACCTAATCATGAAGGCTGTCAGATCTACATAAGGGGAGGTCATTGTGGCTCTGCAGTCCTCCTGCATCAGTGGTACAATCGACTACAATAGCCCCTGTGGGATGTACCTCAGCAGACACCTCCATCAACTGTAAAGTCCCCAACAGTACCTCATCAGGAGTATCAATCAGCCTACACAGATGCCATGTGTTGCCTGTGTTGCTGGCATCAATAAAAATGCTGCACATAGTACAATCTGAATGGCAGTGAGCTATGCACATGACAGACCTGAACCCCAGTACTGACTTACATAGGACAAGCTGTACTGTGTGATCCATAACACAGAAGCCACTCCCACCCATGAGTGAACCCTCAGCACAGGCTACCCATAGAGTCACTTATCAATCTTCCTCAATAGGAATCCTGATGGGTGGACGGGAGATGGTAGGTTTATCCTGGGTATCACTGTCATGTCACAGGTAGACAGAGGCACAGTATACTAACCATGACATATGTCATGGCAAACTCCCTTACAATGTGTGTTGAAGGACAAACACACTCTCCAACTTGCATTAGCCATGGACTAGGGCACATCGCTAGTGTTTGCAATTGTACACCTATGTTGTGGAATACACTAACAATGTTGGACAAGCCTGGTGTAAGTAGTTCATATCTGAACAGAATGCAACATGGTCAGATGTACACAACTGGCCCCAACCAGGCTGTTGTGCCCACTATCGAAATGTAAAGCAGTGATAGCAGTAAAGCCCAGGTTACTGTCCACCACAGTCAAAGTACTGCCAGTACACTATACAGTACTACAGTGTTAGGTCAGTGTGAAAGGATGTTGACAACTGTATGCAAAGTATCCCATGCAAACACTGCAGGCACAGTATAATCCTGTTGTGTTCACACACAAAGCAGTTGTACAGTAACTACACAACATGACACACAACCCACAACCATGAACAGGTGATAGTTTGTGAAGTTCACACACATCCACAAATGTGGTGGGCTGCAGAGTCCAACATATGGAATGCTCACACTGGGCATGCTCACACACTTTGACAACATGCCATGGGAAGGCTGAACTGGGCATGCTCACACACTTAGTCCAAATCTTGGTTTAGCAGTGGGACACACATATCTGGTATTGTTATGTGTTATGCCAGGAACCAACCACATTACAGCAGTCTGCCCAGTGCACACAGTTAAATGACTACAGAGACATACGTGATATAGTGGATCCCTCCCATATGCAAACAGTTTCCACAGATGCAGAGGTTGTTCATACCAACAGGGAATGCTATGGCAATAAAGATATGCAAACAGTCTATCAGCAACAAATAATGTGCATTTGACAATTAAACATAATGGTGTAGAGGTCAACACTAGGCTGTTTGCCCTAGGGAATGACAGCTTAGCCATAGTGTGCTTGGTGTTTGCTTCCCCACAGGATGCACATTCCCCTTTCCAAACACAGATGATGTCAGCACCCTATAAGTACAACAGGAGAAATGAAACTTCCCAGTAATCCGAATAACGCGCTCCGCTAATGCGTCCGTCTCAAGTGTCATTACATAGTTAGGTAGGGGTTCAAATCCTGCAAGTGCTCAGTGTGTGTCTGTGTGTGAGGTTGGTGTGTGTGTAAGTCTGTGTGAGGGAAATGTCCCTTTTGGCAAATAGGAAAAGACACTACAGGATGCACATTCCCTTTCTAAACACCGATGATGTCAGCACCCTATAAGTACAGCAGGAGAAAGGAAACCTCCCAGTAATGCGAATAGCGCGCTCTGCTAATGCGTCCGTTTCAAGTGTCATAACATAACTAAGTAGGGGTTTGATTCCTGTGAATGGCAAGTGTGTGTGTTTGTGTGAGGGAAATGTCCCTTTTGGAAACTAGGGGAACACAACAGGATGCCCATCCCCTTTGCTAAACACCGATGATGTCAGCACCCTATAAGTAGAGCAGGAGAAAGGAAACCTCCCAGTAATGCGAATAGCGCGCTCTGCTAATGCGTCCGTCTCAAGTGTCATAACATAGCTAGGTAGGGGTTTGATTCCTGTGAATGGCAAGTGTGTGTGTTTGTCTGAGGGGGGGTTAGTGTGTGAGGGAAATGTCCCTTTTGGAAACTAGGGGAACACACTACAGGATGCCCATCCCCTTTGCTAAACACTGATGATGTCAGCACCCTATAAGTAGAGCAGGAGAAAGAAAACCTCCCAGTAATGTGAATAGCACGCTCTGCTAATGCGTCCGTCTCAAGTGTCATGACATAGCTAGGTAGGGGTTTGATTCCTGTGAATGGCAAGTGTGTGTGTTTGTCTGAGGGGGGTTAGTGTATGAGGGAAATGTCCCTTTTGGAAACTAGGGGAACACACTACAGGATGCCCATCCCCTTTGCTAAACACCGATGATGTCAGCACCCTATAAGTACAGCAGGAGAAAGGAAACCTCCCAGTAATGCGAATAGCGCGCTCTGCTAATGCGTCCGTCTCAAGTGTCATAACATAGCTAGGTAGGGGTTTGATTCCTGTGAATGGCAAGTGTGTGTGTTTGTCTGAGGGGGTTAGTGTGTGAGGGAAATGTCCCTTTTGGAAACTAAGGGAACACACTACAGGATGCCCATCCCCTTTGCTAAACACCGATGATGTCAGCACCCTATAAGTACAGCAGGAGAAAAAAAACCTCCCAGTAATGCGAACAGCGCGCTCTGCTAATGCGTCCGTCTCAAGTGTCATAACATAGCTAGGTAGGGGTTTGATTCCTGTGAATGGCAAGTGTATGTGTTTGCCTGAGGGGGGTTAGTGTGTGAGAGAAGTGTCCCTTTTGGCAAATAGGATAAGACACTACAGGATGCCCATTCCCTTTTCTAAACACTGATGATGTCAGCACTCTATAAGTATAGCAAGGGAAGAGAAAACCCCCAGTAATGCAAATAGCGTGCTCTGCTAATGTGCCCGTCTCACGTGTCATAACAGTCAGATAGGGGTTTGAATCCTGCAATTGGCAAGTGTGTGTTTTTGGCTGAGGGGGGTTAGTGTGTGTGAGGACAATGTCCCTTTTGGTAACTAGGTGAACAGACTACAGGATGCACATTCTCCTTCTACACACTGTTCAGCAGACGGCCATGGCTCTGGCACAAGTCTGTTGCTATGATGCCCCTTTGGAAGATGCTTGTGTCAGCTGGGAGTCGATTATGGTGTCCAGTTTGCAGTCATCTGCATATTTGGACAGCCACAGTTCATCCATGTTGGCCTGTACCTCCAATAAATATGTACCAAACAAGAGGGTCCCAGGACTGAGCCTTCTGGGACACAACCTGTAACTGTTATGGGGTCTGGCATGGCTCCAGCAATGCTAACCATGTGGGTTCTGTTCTTGAGCCACTGTGCAATCCATCTAGTGACATAGGGGCTTATATTTAAGCTGGTGAGCTTCCCTAGAATGCCCAAGTGGGGTATTGTTGCGAAGGCGTTTGCAAGGTCCAGGTAGGCTGTGTGAACCACCTTCCCCTCGGCAATGGCCTTGGTGACTGTAGCAAAGAAATCAACCGGGTTACACCCGGTAGTGCTGGTATGCTCTCAGTAGCCCTGAACCAGGCATCTGTTACTGCACACATATCGATGTTTCCCATGCCAAGGAGTGTTTTGGGTGCATGCATCTGGAGGTTTAGACATCTGGCGTTGGGTAGCATTGCTCTTAGTGTCTTATCCCTTGTGATACCTATGAAGGTGGGTTTGTCATGTGAGCCCTGCCTAACATAGGCACTATGGGGGTAGCAAGAGGCTTTGCCAATATCTGATAGGCCAGGGGTGACAGGTGCAGGCTGTCCCTAGCAAAGCAGGTAGTTCAACAGGAGATGGATGTGTGAAGGTGTAGTGCCTGTGACTACTTAGCAGTAGCATATATGACTGCTCACGTGGACACATGCCAGGCAGTTCATATGCACTGTGTCACAGGCAATGTACATGTGAACAGGTCAAACAGTGGCAACCTGTCAAGTGGGACATGGCCATACATATAGTAGGCTATGCAGATGGCACTAGGAGTCCACAGAAGCTCTATAACTATGCATTGCAGGTGTGATCGGTATTCCAGGGTAATTGCAAGCAAACATGCATGCAAACAAAGGTACAGTGAACAGGGCTCCATGTAGTCCATTGTACAACAAACAAGCTGTACCAGTTCCATAAGGTAACACTGCAAATATGCAGGCGCTATGCACATGTACATGGAAATACACTGGTCAGATGGCTAGGGTCCAGTCTCAGTGCACACAAGTGTACGGAACATGCATGTACTGTCAGGATGTACAATAACTGGATAGAAACCCATGTGCCCATACCTGCAGTAATACACATGTCAAATAACAGACACCGATCCTTCTCTCAGTGGTGCCATACTTAGTAGGATGTATGCTCCCTGGCCTGCCACCACAGTATCCCTGACATATATGGGGACTCTCCCTCCTGTGACAGTTCGTTATGTGTGTTGGTGCTGTCTAGCATGGTATGAGATGTGTGCATGCAGTGCTAGTGTGCTCCTGTGTGTCCTGTACCAGTTGTGTAGTTCTGCACACATATCAACATCCTCACACATCTGCATTGCAGAGTCTAGTGTGGGCAACATGCCACTTGCAATTTACATGTCCATCATTGTGTATTACTACATTCATTACCCATCCCCTGTGCTACCTATGTATGTAGCCTGCCGTTGACATCATTACCACCAGTATGCCAACATGTGCAGATGATACACTATGGTACTTACCATGGGTGTAGACAACAGGACATGACAATCACACAAATACTGCATCAGGCATGCTGTGATATACCCACAATTAATTCAGCACACAGTACTGTTAACAACATGATACTATTACTACACATCTATGTGGTCACCCTGTGCATCAGCAACATGTTAACCTGTACCTGCACAGTTGTTACAGAATGCAGGAGGTGGCACAGTTTCATCATATGCACAGGGTGTGAACTTGGTATGCCTGGGTCAGCCACCCATACCACCAATTGACATGTATGTGTATGTGTGTTGGTGAGGGACAGCAGTAGAAGGTGGGGCAGTGTTGATGCAGTGTGTGCGTGTATGCGGTAGCCCTAGGTGTTGTTATTTTGCATGTGTGTATGGATGCACACAGTTCCACCTCATGGCTGCCATATACTGGTGTTTGTGGACAGCCACAGACTGTACCTGCCAGGTCATACAGATCAGTGTCTCTGGCCACGGACACGGTACCTGTGCCTTGCAGGGGTGCTACGGACCGTATCTGGTACCAACCCAGACTGGGTACTGTCATCAGAAGCAGGTGTTCGTTGACTGGACACAGAGCCCTGTCGGGCCTGGCCAGAGCCACGTGCACGTGGTCTCCTGGGGCGGTCTGATGACAGCACAGACCCAGCATTGCTGGGGCTGCTGCTGGCACTACGGGGGTGGCCGCGGCCCTGTTGTCGTCCACGCCGACTGCCAGCTGCTGCTGTTGCTGGCATACGGCCACGTCGACGACGCAACTGCCCACCATCACCCTGGCTCATGGACATGTAGTTGTGGAGCCGGTGTAATATGTCCCCACAACGTCTGTCTACGGTGAAATCACGGATGGTGGCCGCAATGTCACGCATACCGTCGGTCATGGCTGTGCGACATGCTGCCAGCTCCCTCAGACCCTGTCTGGTGTACCGTTCCATACGTGACTGTGCCTGCATGACAGTCCGAAACATAGCTGAGGTTGTAAGACCTCTGTGGGCACGTCTGCCAGTGGCAGTATGCCCATGGATGCTCCCACGAGAACCCCTGGACATCTGTCTGTGTGGTACCATCTCTGGGCCATGCCCATGGCTGCTGTGGGGAAGCATGTGCCGCAGATACCACATTACCCTGGTCAATGCCCACTGTATGCTGTCCATCACCTAGGGACACTGGTGACAAGGGGTGTATTGGCAGGATAACTGTGCGCATGGATGGGGTCGACAGCTGTGTACTGTCAATTGGCTGACCAATGGCAGACCCTGGCATACCGTCCTGTGCCATTACACCAATGTCATCAGTAGCAGTACCCACGGCACCTGACTCAGGTTCCCTGCTAGATAACACCAGAGCAGCAACAGAACCTGTGGGAAGGAAACAGGAAACACAGTTTACAATGTCTTCACACTACCAGCGATGCACACATGCACAGGTGCACACATGCACACATGCACACATGCACACATACATGCACAGGTGCACACATGCACACATGCACACATGCACAGGTGCACACATGCACACATGCACACATACACACATGCACACATGCACACATGCACATGCACACATGCACACATGCACACATGCACACATGCACAGGTGCACACATGCACACATGCACACATGCACAGGTGCACACATGCACACATGCACACATGCACATGCACACATGCACACATGCACATCAACACATGCACACATGCACACATGCACACATGCGCACATGCACAGGTGCACACAGGCACACATGCACAGGTGCACACATGCACAGGTGGACACATGCAGACATGCTCACATGCACAGCTGCACAGGTGCACACAGGCACACATGCACACATGCACACACATGCACACATGCACGCATGCATACATGCACACACGCACATGCACACATGCACACATGCACACATGCACAGGTGCACACATGCACACATGCACACATGCACACATGCACAGGTGCACACATGCACACATGCACACATGCACACAGTTTCACACAATTGAACAGTACTCAGTATGTGATATTGACACACAGACACAGACACACCTACATGCATACAAGGGGCACCACTAAGTGTGCCAAAAGGTACTATTACTATCAACAACTTTACAGGTAATGTAAATAGACACTCACCAGCATGGATAGGCTGCAATGCAGTGATACCGGAGGGTCCTGCAGACATGAGGAAACTAATGTTAGTGGGCACAACTGTGCCAATGTTACTGAGTATGATACAGGTCAGGAGTACGACAGTCGCCTTTCAAAGGTCTGCAGCTAATATTGCGGATATCACGCTTGCACATTATATACTATGGTGGCAGCTACAAACAAAGGACACACCACACACATGCATTAACTACCAGTGTACACAACAGTCAACTACACATATGACATATTACCTGCACGTTCAGTGTCCTGCTGCTGTGCGGCTCCAGCCTCCATCATGATGCATGTCTGCTGCTGTTGTTGTTGCAGGTGGACTGGAGCCACTACACTCAGGAGCAGTCCCTCCAGTCTGGTGAGTGGGGGATGTGTAGCCACCCCACCACCTGTGGCGACCTGTTGCCTGTGGATATCTGACGCATACTGACGGACATGTCTAATCAAATCACTGCAGTGATGTCGTACCTGCTCATATGTCCTATTATGCATGCCTATATCATTTACCCGACAGACAAGGTCCTGCCACAGTGCAGCCCTCACCTGCTGATTCTGGCTGGTGCGGGAAAAGAGTGTTGCATAGTCCCGCACCAGGCTCTGGTGTATCTCCTCATCCTCAGCCACGGAGTAGGTTGGATGTCTTGGGTGGGCCATGTACCTGGGAAAAAAGATAACATGGTATCAGCAATCTATGTTGGCAGACCTTGGCACACATACTACACATGCTACTTGACTGTCATGATACCACATATCACACATATGTAGCATCTGTCTGTCTATTGGTGGATACACATGTAGATGGCCAGGTATCAGTGCTCGGCCAGCAACTGTTGTACAGTACCTGCCAGGCTACGACATACTACTGAACACCAGCAGTCAGAACACCAGTTCAGGTGAGGTGCACCTCCTCACTCTGGGGGTTTGTGTCTAGGTACTGTATGGCGTACATCGGCGACTACTGTGGGCTGACCACACCCTGCTTGCCCTGGATATACATATCCCACCTCCACCACCAGCACAGATGGCTACAGTGCACAACATTACAGATACAGACGTTACACTTTGTAACAGTGATATGGTATCCTTACAGCCCACTGGGCCAGTGTCAGAGACAACCCACAATGCTGACCCCTACACAATTGCTTTCTACAGACATCTCCAAGACCGCATGGCTCATGCATTCCCATATATGGCCAGGACACTGTCCACAAAGGGACAGCATCCTGTCCGGCAAACCCCAGCCATATACTGATTGTATTACAGTTGATGTAAGCTACTGCAAGACAGAGTATCAGTCTCTGAAGGGAGGGTATGTCTGAGCAGCACTGGTAAGGATCTATTTCCCATCACACTGACTACATGGGCAATGTTGAGTGGGACGTCAAGCGTGATACTGCAGATGACCAGGAGGCCTACCTGACCTATGTTAGCGACCTGGTCAGGAGCCATCCTCTATGCCCATGGGTAGTACACTACACATATTTCACCGACACCACAGCTATGCGACATCGTGGCGGACAGGGTCAGTGCAGGTGTCACCCGCCTCCCCTGTATTAAGGCATGGTTATCCCTGCTGACCCTAACCTCAAGGTCATCACAGATATCCAGGTGAGAGACACCCGCAGGTCAGCAGAATACACGACATGGACGGGACCTGCTGATATCCCCAGTTGCATGCTACATAACCTCTGACAGGCGCTAAACACACATATAGAGGTGCTATGTTACACTACCTTGACTACAGGGTATGTACCTGTACACTGGCACACAGCACCAGTGGTTCCACTCCATGCAGGAGGCACCTCACCATACCAATACAATACAACACAATACATGACATTGTAATACAAAACTATACAATATGCTAATGCCCCGTGTCTACAGCAGCACTGTTCTGCTAACCTGACCATTGTGACACATGTGGTGTGATGGTACCTGCTGCCGTCACACAGTTACACAGGGTGACACATATGGCATATTACCTATCTGAGTAACATGCAGCAGGGGTATGTGTGACATGTACACATGGGAGTCTCGCATCTTAACACTGTGTGGTTTGTTGCAGGGTGTGTCCTGTCTGTGAGTCTGAACCCATTACCTACACATGTGCACACTATTGCAGTGGCACAGGCGACACAACACACAGGTAGGTTGTGGATGGTGGGCGGTGGTACAATGCCTGTTGGACATCTGTCATGGGTGTGACCTCCATATGTGCATCTGGGGTGGTAACCTGTACGTGGGCGGCATATGTGTACTCTGTGGTGTTGACAGTCACTGTGCAATGGTACTGTGTTTGGGTGCATTGTCACTGTGTTGTACATGTCACTGTGTCCTTCTCCATATCTGTTGCTGTCGTGTGAGGTCCATACCATGGCATCCATTACGTGCTGTGGGGGTACACCCGACCTACATGTCCATGCCTGACTGACCATGTGCGGACACATACCATGTGCAGCTATTCCAGGGATAGTGTGCCACTGTGACTATCATTGGGGCCACTATTGTACACATGTCTGACCCTGACCACCCCTGACACATGCAGTGGTGGGCGGACACTCATTTATATGGTGGTTACCTGTGTAGGTGATCTGGACTGTGGTATGATACTCGGATGTGACACTGGTGTTCACTCCGTGCCTTTGTCACCAGGCACCTGTTGCAATACATCTGTACACATGTGCCTCACTCCAGCTCTGTATACATCTCTCTCACTCTCTCTCTATACATATATATATGTATTAAGATATGTCTATATGTCTATTTATATATATATGTACATATGTCTGTATACATTTGCACATATATATATATTGATGTACATATTCTGCTGTAGATGTGGGGGCAGAGGGGGTGTGGGCGACAGGGGGGGGGCAGGCTGTGTTGCAGGTCATCATATACAATCATACCTGTAGGTGGTCAGATCAGTCTGTCTATGTATATTTATCTACATATATCTATCTCTGCATGTGTGCATTACATAGATATGTCGCTACAATATTCTATCAGCATCTGTCTATGTAGTCCTACATCTCTCTCCCTCTATGTATGTATACATATATGCATATCATATGTATATATATACATATAAGATATATACACATACATATGTTGACATAACTACATAGCTATATGTTGGACAGGTATGTCAGCATATATGTCTACCTTACTGTATACACACACTAACATACTGCTAAACATACATAGCTGTGTAATCTAATTAGTACATGGCAGTACAACCTACGATAAAACGACATATATATGTGCACATAGATGCTCACACATACAACTGTATGTACAGCCTTCACTGATAGGTGCTGTATATCCCCTGCCCATTACACATCTTCATATACATATGGATACAGCCCAATAACACATATGGAGGGTTCACAGTATGTACACCTTGATAGTATTACTTTACAGTACCTGTGTTTGTCACAGCTGCGTCTGCTACTATCTGGCTCTCTGTCCTGCTGCTCCACTTCACAGTTGCAGCTTCCAGGTAGCTGTTGCTGGGGATTCCTGTCTGTCTGCTTAGTTGCAGTCTAGTTCTGGGTGTGGTTCTCCCTCTCTCTCTCTCTCTCTCTCTGTCTCTCTGTCTCTCTGTCTCTCTCTCTCCGGGTGCAATGTAATTATTGCATGCGTGGACATGGAATACAGCATACTTTTGTAGGTATCTGCATATGCCCATGTGATGGCCTCTGCACCAATTGTTAGCCAGCATTTGCTAATTGCATGCAGCCTGTTGTGTACTGATTGCAGTTCTCACTGTGATTTCAGAACTGTGCTATAAAAGCGTGTGTGAAATAGGCATAGCCCTTTCAGATGTTAATGGCAGGGACCATGCTGTTATGCTGTGGACAACATTCTGTGAGTGTAAAGGTTGGTATCTCTAATTTTACTCAGTGGGTTGTGGGTTAACATTCCTCCATTCATTTCTCCAGTTTCCTGTACTGACTGTGTATGTACACTAACAACTACTACTATTGTTGATGTGTGTGTGTGTGTGTGTGCTTTCCTTTCACCTTTGCTTGCACTCTGTTGCTAAGGCTTCAATAGTTGCCCTTTACTGTCAGTACTGGTGTGCCTGCTAGGTGTCTTGACTGTAGTGTGCTGCTGTAGCTTTCCTATTTCCCATGTACATTCACACCCTGGAATGCTTGCTATATCTGCTAGGGTGTTACAGCATGCAGTGTGGTCTGGCCATGGTGTGGGCCTTGACATCTATTAGCATATGTGGGTATGCTGCTGAGCAGGCCCCAGAGGCTTTCAGGTTCACCAGTTATGTGCCTCATGGAATGGTACATATCAGTGGGGTGCACCCATTAATATGTCTGGTATGCTGCAGTTGTGACTGTGGGTTAGCATGAGCATAGGTATTACTACACTTTTTCTGCCATGCAGTGGTGAATACTTTCCGGACTCCATAGTTACCATTGCATGTGTTACACCTTTCTGCCTACTGTTTGTACATTTCACATGGGGTCTGTGGGGCATCCCTGTAAGACATTCACTGTTGCTATGTCTAGGTTCTTAACTATTCAAATATGGTGGTGTTGGACCCGTCATGTGTACAGATATTTGCAGGCTGTCCACATTTCTGCCTCATAATTTGGTCATTATCTCATGCACACCTTTATCTGGCAAGTCAGTCTGGGCTCAAGTCCGAATATGGTGACAAACATTCAAGTTCCAGACTGCATACCCTTCCAAACATCCCACAAGGTGTAGACCCTGTTACTTTCTGAACTGTCTGCATTTGTTGTAACTTTATTTGTAATGTGTCCCTGGTTTTGGGCCTTTGCTCCACATATTTTATTACTTGGTCCGGATGTGTTCCTGTAAGAGGTTGTGGGGTATGGTCAGTGCTTATCCTGCTGTGAGTATGTGTGTGTCTTGCAAGGTGCTATGGTGACATTATTACCTACTAGCTTCCAACTAGCATGGCTGTTTCTGTTCACACACTACTATTATGGAAATCCACCAGTTTTGTTTGTGATTCTAAATGTCATGCTTTGTGTACTACACATCTATATTCCCTTTACATTCATTCCTACTGTTAAATGATATATTTACTTTAGCACAGTGTTTCTATATAAGAGTCATGGCTTAGTGGTAAGTCATGCAGACTACAGTTGCCAAGGTCCTGGGTTCAGGACTCACAGTGGGATTTTATTTTTCTTTTGAACTGAGTGCAGGACCTGTCAATCAAAGTGACTAAGGCACTTTT
The DNA here is from genome assembly GCF_019279795.1 of Protopterus annectens. Lineage (NCBI taxonomy): Eukaryota > Metazoa > Chordata > Ceratodontiformes > Protopteridae > Protopterus > Protopterus annectens. The sequence continues at coordinate 238,453,162 of NC_056725.1, read as the reverse complement.
AAGCAGTTGTAACTGGGTTAGCGCTGGTTTGCGGAGCTCACGCATGTGCACTGGCGGTTAGCTCAGCACACAAGTGCACACCTGATTACAACCACTTAAACGTGCTTACTCTTGCAAGACACCAGCTATTTTCTTTGAAAGAAAAGCGGGGAGACAGGAAAGTGGTGAAAAGGGGTCACAAAGAGGGTAAGACAGTAGGGAAACAAGCTTGGGATGTGCAGGAGGGATGTAGGTAAGGCCCATAGCTGCCCATTTCTTCAGCAGCAACAGCTGTGCATATGTATGTAATTTGGTGTGACATTTGAAACCTTCCACCCCTGAGAGAGGTGTCAGGACAACAATAATACCTGTTGTACAGCCAATTGGAATTGATGGGTTCCATGTCCAGTAGACATGTGTGCGGAATGGGCAGCTATGTATGGGGCGTAATTTTTTTGTGGGTACAGAGTGCCCTTTTTTTTCAGGTGAGAGTGGTATGTCAGGTGAAGGTAGTCGGTACAGCTGGGGAGGTAGGTTGGGTAGGTTAACAGACAAGACAAACAAGACGCATACAGAGGCGGTGTATGACACGTGTGGGGGGGTTACACAATTGACGGGGACGGAGGTTGGGATGTCCAGAGCCCATGAGCCCACAGATGGCAACAGTGGAACTGATATCCCCACCCATAGGCAGTTGCCACTGTTCCTTCACTGCCCAGGACGGGGCTGTGCTGGGGGCTGTGTAGGCAGGGCAACGGGCAAGCCCGTTAGTTGCGCCACCCGTGCCTCGAGCTGGCGTAGGGGCTCAAGGACAGAGTCCCAAATCTCCCTACGCACCACAGTCCGGACACTACGGAGGGTGAGTGGTGGATCTCCTCCGGCCACACTTGCAGAGGGGGGGCGAGCCCCGTCCCCTGCAGCGCTTCCACCCACAGGTGGCACAGGGCCACCGGAGGAGGGTCCAGACTCGGCACTAGTGCCAGGTGCACTCGCCAGCTGAGGTGGGAGAGGTGGGTCCGCCGGAACCCGCCTTCCCTGTCATTCTATGTTTTGCATTATGTCATGACAGTTTGGGTTAGTGACATATAAATACCATTCACAGTTAGTTGTAACAGCATGCATTAGTATTCCCATTAACCACACACCCAGTTATTCACACCATTGAACAGCGTGCATAGCACATGCATAATTTGAACAGTAATACACAGTCCAACAACATGCAGGGTTGATTGATGGCAACAGGCCATCAGGTGTGGATGTATGAACGTGGCGGATGCATCAACAGACATGCAAATATATATGACCCAACAGGACAGATGTCCAGGGGTGGTAATTGTGATTGCACATACCATTTTCCGTGGAATGGATTATAGATGGTTAGAGGGTGGGGTAAATCAGACATATTATTAACACCTTGAATACAACCACATATGCTGTACATTTCTAATAGCTACAGTTATATACACACTACTGTTCTGACTACAGTGTCCTATATGTTAACTACTTAACCTTGCAGATGGGACTGTTACTGCAACATAACTCTACATTTTATTGCTGTTCATACGATTCATATCGAAGTTTGTGCAGATACATCTCCTGTTAACTGTTCTTTCTATAACTGTAGACAGGTGTGGATGTTTGGTATATCAGACAGTCATCCTATCTGCATATTTCAGACTGGGAGCAGCATATCCAGATTTTGGTGTACACATTCCACATGCAGCAACACTTTGAACAGATGTTTCTGTTTGGTTTTGGGTCTCACATGCATTTAATTATGTCCTGACTGCAGTATAGTTTATTCAGGGGTTATTACTACTGTAGTGCTGTATTCCTGACACTTTCTCACACTCTCTCACTTGCTTTCATGTTACTATTCAGACTGGTACTTCTAGGCTTTATTGACATGTTTTAACAGAAATTATTACAGTTCTTTCCAGCACTCTCACTTCTGTCATGTTTCAGTATTTCCACAGGAATATATCTCACACAGGTGAATTCATCCTCTTCTGCAGCTATACTTTACCTGCTGCTGCAGTTTGTGTACTATTTTCTTACAGGCAGGGCAGTTTTATTTAAAAATATGTGTTGGACAGTCTCCTGATTAGTTTCAACTTACAGGCTGGGAACTGTTGTAATCAGGCAATACTTGCATACACTTTCACACTCTGTGAGTTGCAGATTTAATTCCTTCCTGGCTACACTGCACTCTTATGCTAACTGTCATACATTTATATATCTTTACAGTTACTAGTAGTGGATTACTGACCTGCCTGGTGGCGCAACAGCACCAGCCTATCAGCATAGGCTCTGCGGTTCGCAGAACGGACACCTGCAGCTGTAATATAAATGAAGTAATATTGGAATACACATCTCCATGATTTCAGGTAGTTTAACTTTCTACAAACATAATTAATTTATACTTACTCAGTGGTGGGGCGTTGGGTGATTGCCGGGCCTCCTGGATCCAACGGTTCAGTTGGTCCTGCTTGTCTCTTCAGGTCCGCATGGTGGTGACGGACCTGCTCACCTGTCCTAGGAATTCCTGTGGCACTGGTGAGTTCATGAGCCAACTGGTCCCACGCCTCAGCCTTGTGCTCCCCAAAGGACCTGTCCCTGCATGAGTTGGGCCTCATGGTTGTGGACTAGGAGCCAGGCCATGTACCTGGACTCCTCAACACCCCACCTCTGCGCTCGGAAGTGACTACCCTCACCTACACCTGACATTCTAACTGCAGGTCTGTTCTACAATCGTTTATGCTGTGTATTCCCGCCTATGGGGCTTATATAGTCCGCTTTTTCCCAAGACATATCTGTGATTGGCCAGTTTGGAATTGTGTCAACTTCAGTAAACCTGCATTGTCATGCTGTAGTTTGTATTCATTCCTATATATGAGCTAATATTGAATTTCTAGGAACTGCTGTCATGGCTTAGTGGTTCTGTACCTTGACTATGGTGTATAGTATCCTGGGTTCGAACCTGGCCACTGCTTTTTATTTTTCAGGACTGTCTAGACATGTTGAGGGGTGTGTCTGTGTAAAGGCATTTTGGATACAGCTTGCTCACCGTTGCCCGTCGGTTAGCTCGTTTGCGGTGCGCAGCTCAGCAAAGCGGGCCGGTTTAACACTCATCTGGCTATTGGCACGCATATGCCGCTTAGCTCAATTAGGGGCACATATATTTAGCATGGTAAACCACTGCTCGGCTACAGGCACTCATTTTGCACCAGTTAAACCTATGCTTATCTACGGGCACATAACCTCACTCTGTTGAACTGTAGCTCAGCTATGGGCATATCTGGCAGTTTATATTCATTTCTTAGCTCACATTTATTCAATATAAATAGGCTGTTACATTGCATTTTACATATATTCTGGTTTTATGTGTACATATATGTGTCAGAGACTTGTTTCATGCTTATTTTGAGAAAAAAAAAATTTGTGTTGTGGGGGGCTTGAACCATGAATGCCTGCTCTGCAGCCGGCATCTCTACCACTTCGCTATTGCTTTTTGGATTATTTTGCATATGTAGTTCTTATATGCTTTCCCACTGACTGCTAACTGTAGCTGCGCTTACGGCACGCCAGCAAAGCGCACTCATGGTTAAACATCTTTACAATTTAAAAAAAATATGACATGTACATTTATATTTCTTTTATGTTTAATAGTCTGTAGGGGCATGTGTTGTGTTGTGTTTATTCACATTTCCGTGGACTCTGTTCTGGGTGTGTACTTTGGGCACTTTTAGACTTCTGGGGGCGTGTCCGCTTGCAGGGATCAGCCTACGGACACGCCCCCTACTGTCTTACATGGCCGTGTTCGACTTAGGTGTTATTCAGCATGCTCTCATGAATATGCAGAGCATGCTGACATCACTCAGTTTAACTGCAGCCTCCGTGTAAGAGTTATAACTCTTACACGGAGGCTTCTTGAATCCTGGGGATTGTCTTTCTCTTAGATTACCAAGATTTAATCCCCAGCTACAGCTTACATTACTTATTTTATTTATTAACAAGAGACATCTTTATTAAATTATCACTTATGACAAAGGCAATCATACATTTATATAAATGAAAACAAACCATATTGATATATTTTCAGTTGCAAACATTCCGTATAACTTACAATCCAGCCATTGTCAGTTAAACATTACATAGCTCATTCAATTTCAGCCTTCCCTTAAACCTCATTCCTCCTCCAAAACATTATTCTACATGTATAGTTCCCACAATTCCCATTTTTCCTATGTAATTTACTCCTACCCTTTTCTAAAAATCCCACTTGCAGTTGTTTTATCTCTGTTACTACATTCACTACTTTAGTACAGTTGGTTTTGACTTTGATTTTCATTTTCTAGTAATTGCTTTTTTGGTAGCCAGCATAATTAATCTCAGCAATGCCTTACTATGTCTAGGCAATTCCAATTTTGTATCACAGCTAAAAAAATAATTTCTTTAGTTACATCAATTTGCTCACCTGATATTTCTGAAAGATTAGTCTGCAGGGAATTTTTTAATGTCTTCCAGCTCAGCTCAAAATCATGTTACCAATTATCTTTCTTCCCCATCATACATCCAATATTTGCAATCTACCTGAGGAAATTTTTTTTGCAGTCTGCTTAGAGAATAAAAATATCTATGCAAATGCTTCCAAGCAACGATCCTAAATCTTCTAGACTTTGTTGCATATTTGGGAGCCATACATATATTTTGACATTATTTCTTTGTGAATTGCATATCCAATCTCTTTTCCCCAATCCTTTCTAACCTCCACTGATTGATTTGTATAATTATCATGACATATTGTATATATCCTACTAATTATCCCTTTCTAACAGCAGCTTCTGTTCTAAAGTCTACTAAAAACTCTACCAGTGCTGATCGTTTGTTTAGGAACCTCTTATTTCTTTCCTTTTGCCTATATTCTAATATCAATCTTTGATAGGGAAGGCAACTCTAGCCAGCAGTCCAAATTCATTCTTGGCCTCTTCCCATTTTATTAGCTTTCCCTCTGTAATTATTTGCTCTCCAATACCTTGGTTCCTTTCCAAGTTTTCTCAAGTAAATTCCAACCTCCTCTTGCCTGTCCTCTTTTGCCCCTAATTGCAGTCATCCCTATAAGCAGAATCTCCTTTCCCCATCATCATGTTGACTTAGTTCTTAGATTACTTCCTGCAGCTTTGAATATAATATTCTGAATGGTTGTTATTCTCCCTAAGGATAGGCATCCAAAATCCCAGTCTCTCCTTGTTTCTTGAGCTTCCCCCCATTTCATCATCATCTATTTCCACTTTGAATTATAGCATTTTTGCTTGTGCTATGGATAGGAGCCTTAACTGTGTAGCTCTGAAATACCCATTCAAATTAGGTTATCCAAACAACCTTGTTCTATTAGAAGGATCAACGTATCCCACTTGTCTCTTGCCTCTTCCCCTCCCAGATAAAAATCATTCAGCTCTTTGTTAATTGCTATCTACAACTTCTCCTCTGGTTGATAAAAATATGCCTGACATGTCTATAAAATAAATGGACTAAAAACATCTTTACTGCTTATATCTTGCTATCCATATCCATAAAAACAGAGCTTCCAATCTCTCAGTTTTATATGATCTTTTGTTTAGTCTCTTCCAATATATCTTTATCTGCTATAACAGAACCTTTTTTAATCCATACTCCTAAGTATTTTATTTTATCATGTCCCCATAAAAATGAGTATTGCTGAACCAATTTATGTGTGGATACATAGTTTAGAGCTATTGACTTTGTTTTGTCTTCATTAACTTTGAATGCCAAAAAGACTTGAAACTGTCTCAGAATGTTCCACAATATAGGAATGTCCTTTTTTGATGTTATCATGTATGAAATATCATCTGCAAATAATGACAACTTTTCTTGACTACCATACCAATCATATTCTTGAATTTCTGAGTCCTTATTTTCTTTGACAATCATTCTAGATATAACACAAATAACAAAGGGGAAAGAGGACCCTCCTGTCATGGTGATTTCTATGAAAATTGTTGAGTCTCCTTTTCCATGATAGAATTAGGCAGGCAAATTAACCTTTCTGCAATAGTATGCATGGATTCACAATATGATTTATTCCAAGGAGTATCAAGAACCATTACCTAATGGCTTCATTTTTATCATTTATTTTATTCATGAAGAGTGACTGCACTGAAGAGATCCATTTTTTTCTGACAATTCTAGGTTTGCTTTTAACCAGACCTTTTAGGACTATGCAATTAAGTACCTGACACAAATGTATAGCTTTTCAGTACAAGCCCCTAACATTAAATATTCAGTGCCTGCCTCCCTAAAAAGTAATAATGCACATCCTATGCTTCAAAACAAATTGAAAAAGCATCTGTTGAAAGCCACCAAATGCAAATTCTTCCAAGGTAATATACTTCCATAACTTCCCTACTAACTTCCATTTCTCCTACTCCTAACCTTAGATTTAGCAGCAGTAATCACACTTCAAAACATCAAAGTCTGCTACCGACCCTAAATTTCTTAGCACCCCCCAGAAAAAAAATAAGTAGTTATAAAGATTATAATACTGGGAATGACATTTTTTTCTCTTCTCTTTCTTCTCCAGGTGTATAACCTAAATACCAAAAAAGAAGGGCATGCCTGACATATACCCTAATGTTCAATGAATTCCTCTCCATTTTCCACTTACACTAATTGTCCATTGTTGTTTGGTCAATCAATATGAACCAGAAAGATACCCTGATTCAGAGACATGGTAAAGTGGCACTGAGAAACACCTCATTAGTATCTAATTACCACATATCTGAATCAAACACTGTGCTGTCAGACCTGACCATGCCAATATTTTCCCTAGCAGATCATGCATAGTGTTAGCAAAGACATCTCCCCACATGGACATACATTCAGACACCCATGCATGTAAACACACACACACACACACACACACACACACACACACACACACACACACACGCACACACGCACGCACGCACGCATGCACACGCACACACGCACACACACACACACACACACACACACACACACACACACACACACACACACACACACACACAGATTCAGCCTCATTTCTACCCTTATGTACATGTGCTGACATGTCCACACACACACACACACACACACACACACACACACACACACACACACACACACACACGCACACACACACACACACACACACACACACACACACACACACACACACACACACACACACACACACACACACACACACACACGCCCACCCACAGCACTTCACTGGGTTTAGTTGTGCCATGTGTAATCCCATAGAAGTGAATGGGTGACCACCATCTTCTGACAGTGTTCACATTTTCTTCATAGAGTAAAATTTTACTTGACTGTCAATCCACAAATTGGGAGCTGAAGACATTTCCAGGAGATAGCACATGGATAATTCGGATTACACACTTTCCCAGAATGCTGCTTTAGCATGTGAGTTCTCCATTAAGACTGCCATGAATGGTAGTACTCCTGCAAGTGGAAAATATCAGCATTGTGAACAGCTTACTGCAATGCAGAAACCTACCAAGATAAGGCTTCTGCATCATGGTAAGCCTTTCCAAATCCCAAGAATAGCATGGATTTTCTCATGGTCAGATTATCTGATATTGATATCTGTTGTCTTTTTTTTTTAAATGGACATTCAGTAGAACTTAGAACATTATACATATTATGCTACGATTACTACTTTGTTATGTAGTATATGCTGCATGTACTATGTTTCAATTCTTTTTGGTATTTTTTTACAATTTTGATAATGTTTTTCAAATAGTTTATGCTGCTATTTTCTAGTTATATTGTGTTATGATGTGAGTATATGTTTATGTCATTTATAGTCCTGCAGTCTATTCCAGTTAAGTAACACAGACAAGTAACTAAATTAATGAATATTTTCCATAAATAGTAATGGTTATGAAAATTACAAAGGATGACTCTATTAGAGAAATCCGAATTCTCACTTTAGTTATTCTGTATATAGGTGACTTGATTCACTAAACAGATTTGCCATTTTAAACAACTGCCTGTACCTTATCCTATCTTAATTCTTTCTATCTGATGGTAGGTCAGCAGACCCAAAAGATCACCTTTGAGCAAGTCCTAAATGCTCTGTCTGAGGTAATAAAACCTTGCTCGATGAGGCCTGACAATGTGCTAGGGTATTTCCTTGGTAGTGGGAAGCACAGTCTCACTGACCCACTCCTGAATCTGTTCAACCTCATCCTCTCAACTGGTTTTGTACCACAAGCATGGTGGACAGCAACGGTTACCTCTCTCCACAAAGGTGTCCAAGGTGTCCCCAACACTGATACAGGCAGCAATAGATAAGCCTCACCAGTCTTGATTCTAAGATACTGAAACACTCATTATGGACTTCGTAAACAAAGATAACAGCAGTTTACAATACCTCAGCCCAAACAAGTGTAGGTTTGTGAATGGAAGATTCTGCCTGCTTAACCTAATGGACTTCTTTGAAGAAGTCACTGAGGCATTGAACGAGGGCATATTGATGATACCTTGACCTGATAAAGTCCTTTGATATCATTTCACACATAGGCATAACAGACAAACTAATCAAATTAAATGTAAACCATTATGTAATCTGCTAGATAGCGAATTGGCTCACAGGCTCACAGGTAGAAACCAAAAAAGTAAGTTTAAGGGCATATTCTAATCTAAGAAGCTCATTAAAAGTGGGGCCCCAGGGCTGAGTAATGAAACAACACCTACTTCAGGCTGTCATCAAGTCTCCTGAGATCTCTCAAATACTACAAGATTTACATGCACAGACCAATACTGCCAGTACCATGGTCTAATATTAAATGCCAGAAAAGTATAACATCATATCCTTTGGATAACATGAGCACCAATGAATCTATGACATAAATGACACTTCCTGTAAAAAGTGATACAGTTATTAATGTTCTGGCCAATTTTGTATACAATGAACTCTCCTTCAACTATTGTATATCTGTGGTCATTAGAAATGCTAAAAAAAACTTTTTGCTAGCACAACCAATTGTTAAAATCATATCCTCTAGGTCCAAAAAATGTTATTTATCCTCTTTACTCCTAATTATCAGGCCCATAATTTAATATAATTCCCCCTATAGCATGTATGTGTTCAGACACATGATCTAACTTGAAACATTCGGATGTTTCCTTCCCATGAAAATTAAGGGCTTAAGTTCTATGACCTATGCAGAATGCCTTAAAGCTCTATCTCTCTTTTCCATTTCATACAGTCCCCTACAGGATGAACTCTGCCTAGCCTATAAGGCCACAAACAACCTTATCTGGCATGAGCTCCTACTTGTTCTCAAACCAGTACAAGAGATCAAAACCTTCATTGCAATATAAGTAAAACGTGCTGATGTGATACATAACTTTTCCAAAGAATTCTTCTCCTCTAGAAAATTCTTTCCCTTCCTCTTAAACCAAGAAGCTACATAATCCACTTCAAACACAAACGTGATGAATGGATGGGTAACCATAAATGCATCCCTGGTCTGACTCAGAAATCCCTTAGGGAAAAGAGTAGCTAGTAATAGAAACTGTGTGGCTAGGCAACTAATGATGTACCGGATCAACTACTTGAAAATAACCTAGGAACTTCTGAGCCTAAGAAAACTGGTTTAGGTTAGATAAGAAAATACATTTTACCTAATCTAAAGAAGAAAAGAATATGCAGTGTCTTATCTTGAATAATGTTGGTATTTCTTCCGAGAAAGCTACAACTGAGAAATAGTAACATGGATTGTATAATAGTGCATTGATTACCTACATCAGTTATTCTGCTGTTATATTTGACACCACTTTTAAGTCATAGTCATCCTCCCTTTTGCTAATTAATTTACTATTAGTGCCATAAAATTAGAAAGGACCAATTAGAATGTGTTCATGTAACGAACAGAGTGTTTGATTTTAATCGAGTGCTACAATCTCTTTCCTTCAAATAATGGTTTTCTTTGTCAACAAAAGGTCCAGAAATCAGCCTGCTATTATACTGTTTCCTGCTTTTAGCATATTTATTATTTATGCACTCCATTGCTACCAATTGTTTTGTTAAAGCCTGAATTGCCTTTTTAACCCTACACAAAGTTTGTATGACCCAATTTTTTTACTCCTTCACTGTTGGCAGCTTTGGTAAAGTGAATCAATATGCAAAAACATGTGCAAGTCTGTTCTTCCCTCTCCACTAGCTGATGACTCCATTCAAATATTATGTCTCATGTATGTTTCCTTGCATCGTGCTTTGAAATCTAGCAATGGCCTGTTTGCAGCGTCAGAAAAGAGTTATTTGTGTTGGGCTACTTATACAGTGATGCAATGCCTTAAAAGAACAAGCTCCTCATGGTACATCGTTTGACAGACAAAATTATATTATTATATTTCATTTACTTGTGACTGGAATAAGTGCAAAGTGAAACTAGCAGCAGCTACTGCTACCTAAGGCTTTTTCTTTATCAAACTGCTTGCTTTTGTATGTCATAAATGAATTGCTACCTGTAAGGAAAGGACTATCCGTCTGTCAGCAAGTGTGGCATTGTTGCACTATGTTTAGATTACTGATAATTTTCTTATTATTACAGGTGTCGCCATAAATGTTCTATTACATTATTTATTTTTGTGTTTTAATTGCCTGCAATGTGCACACAATTTTGTATTTTGTGTCATTTAGGATCCTACAGTACAAGCAAAAATTGCTTTATTCTTTGATTTATTATCAGCTATTTGAATTTAGGCATTGTCTTATGAACTCACCACCTTCAGTTTGCATTATGCTAGTAAATATTTACTGAGGGGTACTAATATTGGAGAAGGGGAAGTTCTGTTTATAAGGCAGTATGTAGGCAGCTGAGTGAAATGGAATGGCTCAGCTTTCTGAGATTGTCTTTCAATACTTCAGAAGACTGCTGCAGGTAGGATAGCCCAAAGCTGTTAGCACCAGGGGATGGTAGGAAGCTTTGATGCTGCCTTCCTAGAATACACAATTATTTATAAAATCAACAATGGCTGTGCATTTTAATTCTAAAGGTAAGCACAATATCATATCAATGTAGGGGCTAAGTTCCCTTAATAGTTAAGAAAGTACATAGGGGATAAAGAGGATTTTATAATTGGGATTCTTGGAGGTGTGCAGGGCTCCTACTCAGAAATAAAGCTGAGGGGGCCTGCTGCATGAAGTGGTAAAACTAATTATGGATGTAACAGGCAGGGGTGTCCACCAGAATACTGAACGTAGAGCCACATAATAAAAGAGATAAGCATTGTTAACAGATAGTGCTGTGCTACAGCAGGATACTGCAGGAGCAGTGTTGCCATAGCATGCATGACAACGTACATGACATCATAAGTAAATCATAAGTAAATCAGTTCTATGTATTCAGGGCAGTATGTGTGACAATGTACAATGGTGTAGCCACTAACACTAAATGGTGGCACACAGCCACAGGTAGGGTCGTACAACACAACACTGTACAGCACTGTACAGCACTGGACAGGACCAGAAATGAGGGTGTGCTTACTGAATTAGTCAGCATGTTCTTCATATAATTAAGGAGAGTAAGGGGTAAGTAGGAAAATAAGAAAGGGAATTAGAGGAAGAAGAGGGGAAAATACATGGGTAAGCAATAAGGAAAAGACAGTAAAGGGAAGAGGAGCATTTTTTGTAGGATAGATCCTACTGTAGTAAGCAAAAGAGATGGGTGGAAAGGAAAGATAATGAGGGATGACCTTGGGTAGAATAGAGGGAGAAGGTCAGGTAGCAGGCGGAGACAGGCAAGTTCATGACTCAAACATAGACAAGAAAGGAGGGTGAGAGTGTAAAAGGAGAGTGGACAATAGACAGACACCTACAGACAGACACCAACAGACAGAGGGCAGACAAGTGAATTAATAAGAAGGGCTGGTCATTTAACAGGGTATAGGCAATGACACAGAAGGGAGACATAACACCAGGGTGGAGATATGATGGGCTGCTGCCAAAGCTGACTGGCAATCTAGTCAAGGTGAGAAAAGCCTCAGGCGTCACACAAGTGGGTGACCAATATCATGGACTGGTTACTTTTCCTGTTGCTTGATAGCTGGGGCTTCCTAGATCAGCAGCTTCTATAGCCGGCCCAGAATGTACTTCATGTTGACGTCCAGCTGTTGATGCACTTCAGCAGCTGCCAGCTTCTGCACCTGCCAGTTTAACATATTCAAGCAGTTTTGGTTTCTAAACTATGTCAGGAATGGACCCCATTTTCAAGTCAGGGTAAGATTAACCAGTTAATTCTCAAACAAACTGATATGGTATGTGAAAGATGTATTTACACAATGTCACTGGAGGTAAAGCTCTCACATAAAAGTACTCCTAATGCCAATAAAAATAAAACCTGGACCCTTAGCTAAACCTAGAATATTCAGGAACTATTCCAAGGCTAATCTCCCGGTAAAATTTCAAACCCCCATAGACTCTGTAAACACTTCTGCCTATGCAGAATTGTTCACAGAAACCCAGTACAAGCATGTTAATAGCTGCATAGAGGCAGCTGCACCCACCAGGAAGAAGTACAGAACTAACACAAAAAACAAGCCACCCTGCTGGAATCACAAAATCAATTGGCTATATAAGAGGAGGAAGAAAATCATGGCAAAAATTAGGAGGTGCAGCACCTATCAGGATAAAATCACTCATCAAACTAAACAAACAACTCCGAGAACAAATAAAGTCTTCCAAAACCAACTTTGTGTTAAGTTTGGCCTCCCCGGCCAAGAACAACCACAAAGCATTCTTTAGCTATGTCCACAACCTCAAAGGCAATATACAATTGTGTGCAGAGCTCATTGTAAATGGAGCCACATATACTGAGCCAGAAGATATAGAAAACCTCCTGGCTGATAAATTCAGCTACAACGTTACTCATCTCTCCCCCTCAACCTTCCCTCAGGAAATATAATGAGATATAAATCCCCCCTACTATTACTAGGGGAACAGGTCCTTAATGCTCTTTAAGACCAAGAAAACTGCATCAATGGGCCCAGACAATATCCCAGGATGCCTTCTAAATAGCATGACACATGACCTATCAGGGCCTCTGGAATTACTATTTAACTGTAGCCTCCAAACCGGCTTCATGCCTCATGAATGGAGAAAGAACATCAGTCATCTCTCTGCACAAAGGTGAGCCATCTACGGACCCTGGAAACTACAGAGTCATAAATCTCACTAGTCTTATATGTAAAGCCATGGAAAGAATTATCACGGAGGTGATCAATAGAGATATAGTAAATTTCCAGACACTGAACCCAACCCTGTTTGGTTTTGTCAAGGGTAGATCATGTCTACTCAACCTGGTGGACTTCTTTGAGAAGGTCACCAAAGCAATGGATGAGGGCAAAATCATTCACATTGCCTACCTTGACATGGTTAAGGCATTTGACACAATACCCCACTCAGGCATTGTTGACAAACTCAAGAGGTTAGGTACAAACCCGTATGTCATGTGGTGGGTAGCCAACTGGCTCACAGACTGGACCCAGGAAATTAGAACTGGGGAGTCCTCCTCTACAAAGAGGCCAGTCATAAGTGGAGTCCCTCAGGGGTCAGTCCTTGGACTTCTCCTTTTTGGCACGTACTTATCAGAAGTCAAGGACAATGTCAGTGGTTTCTGGCTGACTATATTTGCAGATGATTGCAAATTAGGAGCTGTCAATAAATCCCTCACTGACACAAATGTTCTCCAGGAGGGGCATACACAGACAAACAACTGGTGTCAGGGGCATGGACTAAAACTAAATGTCAAGAAATGCATAATGGTATCCTTTGGGAAGTCATCCATCCCTGGTAACTATCATATTGACAACACACCCATTAGAGTTGACCCAGTGGTCAGGGACTTAGGGACACACATAGATAGTAATCTAGTCTTTGATCATTACGTGTCTACAGCAGTGAGGAAATCATTCTATGTTGTGCAACTTATAGACAAAGGTATGGCATGTATGTCCAAGGAAGTCATTGTTCCACTGTATTCAGCATTCATCAGACCTATCATGGAGTACAATGCCCTCTTTGGTATGTACCTAACCAGGCAGGCATATCCAACAACTGCAACATCCACAGAGGTTCCTCACTAAAAGAATACAGGGCATAAGTAATATGTCCTGTGCAGTCCACCTGAAGGCCGTATTCCTATATTCTGTCTCCTACAGGCTTTTGAAGGGAGAGCTATGCCTGACATACAGGGAATTGTCAGACTCCACTCTGATGAACCTCCTGCATATTCGCAATACAAACAACACCAGAATTACCTGTTCTAAAGACTTAAACATTGCCTGTGATACAAATAGGACCTGCTGGAGAGATAGGTATGTATCCCAGAGACTACCTCGTCTATGGACCGGCTCCCCATCCATGTGAAGTAGAGTTCCTCCCTAACCCAATTCAAGTGCAACTTGGACAATTGGATGGGAAACTGAAAATTCATCCCTGGTTTGGCACCTATATCTCTAATGGACACAGGTAACCTGTAAATGGTTCATCTCCCAGTCCCATGTTTACACTTATCAAGGGTATCAGAACTTGTCAGAGATTTTGGATGCATGGCTAGGCTTAAAAAGGCCCTTGCGGTCATTAGCCTATTAAACACCTATGAACCTATTAGAGTACATGAAATTAGCAATGTTTCAGTCTTTCATGTTTGCAGGAGACTCTGCACTCACATTAAGCCCAGAATTGACTAGTTCTATAATTCATATGGAGTTACATACATTGGTAGCATATCTAAGTACAGCTGTAAATTCTTTTTATTAGATCTGTAGCTCCTACTACTATTGCAACTGTCTGAGTATTTTCTTCCACATTGTTCATGTTTCTTCCTGCAAACACTGATATTTTATGACTTTCTGTATTTCTGTATATAAGACACAATAATCAGTTCTACTTTTGCCTTTTCTTTTACTACTGTATCTGTTTTTCTCTCCTCTGTTTTTGAACTACTGATAACGGTAATCTCATGCACTATAAACTTCATCAGTCTCTATAATGCTTCGTGATTCATGTTTCCAATGCTTCTGTGCTCTTTCTATATTGTAGTGTTTGCACAATCCCAAATGCAACATTATTATACCTTTCGGTATACAGGCTCTCTTCCATGATTGTATCGCACCCTGCAACAAGATGTGTGATTGTTTATCATTCTTTTTTGCAGAACCTGAAGGTGTCTGTTTCTCCCACCCTTTCAATGGATTTTATAAACCAACATGTTTGTAGTCCACTGTTCTGGGCCACCATTAATTGCCTATCATTGCTTGGTTTCAATTCACCTCTCCTTAATCATTTTGGTGTCAAATCATGGGCAACATGAAGTTATTCTAGGATAGCTCTATACTTAACACTATATTATGGCTTTTCTAGTTTTCTTTCCTTCTCATCTAATGCTTTCCCTTATAGTCTTTCTTTTGGTGTTACTTAACATACATACATACATGCAAATATTTCAAGCACGGGCATTAATGCCATTTTGGCCTGCCAATATACCAAAACAGTTGTTCCCATAACAGCTGTCCAGGCTGTTCTTAAAGATATCTAAACTACTGCTTGCTTTAATGTAGTTTGGTAGTCTGTTCCAGGCATCAGCTGCTCTCTCAGAGAATAAATTAGTACACTTCTCATTCCTATAGAATCTTGTACGTAGGTTGTCTGATGATTCTCTACTACCTTTTGATAATCTCAAACATTCCCAGAGGTCATTGTTTGTAAATGACCTATATACCTGAATAAGATCTCCTGTTGAATATCAATAAAAGACACTGCACAAGTTCAAATATTTTAGTCTTTCATAATAACTTAAATTTTCACATCCACGAGTGCCCTTGGTATATTTCCACTATACTCTTTCCGGTTTACTCATGCTTGTTTTTTTATAAGGTTTCCATATTGTTAGTCCATACTCAAGTTTGGGTCTAATGTAACTAACAAACAATGATTTCATCATTTTTGATTTCCTAGACTTTATAAATCTTTTTATACAACCTAGACTTCTGTAACTATCATTAACCAATTGGTTTATATGATTAGAAAAACCTCAAAGCTGGATCTATCCATATACCTAGGTCCTTAAATTAATCTACAGTTTCAATCACTGTGTGCTGCATTACATATTTACCTTTCAGTTTATATCTCCCAAATCTCACATGCTTACTTTTTGATGCCTTATCCATAACACATGTAATCAGTTTACCCAATTTCAAGTCATCTGCATACAGACTATAGGAAACCTCAGATGAAAAAAGATAGAGTTGAAAGATACAGTCTGAACAAGTATGGGCCTTGGACAGAGCCTTGTAAGACACATTGACTGCAACCAAGAATTTCACCTGTCCATTTGCTGTATTATACTTGCTATGTCCTTCTTGTAAGCCATACAGCTATTCATCTTATCAAGCGTACATACTTAGTTGTTCTAATTTATTGATCAATGTTTTTGTGCATGACCCTGTCAAATGCTGAAATTAAATCTATATAAATTACATCACAGCACAATTTTTCATTCATAGATATTATTATATTGTTATAGAGCATCATACTACAGGTGGTATTAGATTTATTTTCAGCATATGCATGGTGATATATGGTTTCAAGCCCCAACCTTTCCAGTTCTGACAGTAACCTATTCGATATTACCTTCTCTATTATTTTCCACATCATGAAAGCAGAATTAATGGTTTGTGTGACTCTGGGTTTGTTCTACTCCATTTTCCCTTAAAGACAGGTTTAATAAGTGCATGTCTTCAGTCTTGAGGAATTTCCCCATATTTATATGACCTAGTAAATAATAGATATAATGGTACTGTAAGTTCTTGCTGAAGTGTTCTCATGACATCATTACCAATTCTGCCTCCTCCCTGTGCTTTGTTTGGATCCAGTTTGCATAGTTCTTTTTCAATATAATCTAATTTGATTTCAGTGTCTGAGGTTACCTGATGCCAGTAGGACAACTTATTATCCCCTTTATGGAGCTAAACTGTTTTGCATAAGATTTTGTAAATAAATGTATATTCTCTTCTGTCTGAGAATAAATTTGAGAATCTACGCACAGTTTATCAGTTTATAACTTATGTGTTTATAAAATGGTTTCCTATTATGCTTAATATATTTATATACATTTTCTTCAATTTTTTTCTTGCTCATGTCTCACACTATGCTTAATTTGTTTGCCCAACGTGTTTATTTCAGTTTTCAAAGTTGTAGTTTGACCTTTTTTCCATTTCTATTTTTTGTCTGTCACCCTACTCAAATATCTTGTTCTTAGTGAAATATATCCTCATGACATTGTGTACCTAGATACCGATGTCAACCATTTTTTTTTATTTTTTTCATTCAATTTCTCTTTTAAAACTTTCCACATTCCTTCTGCAGTTTTTTTCCATTGAAAGCATCACTCCAATTAGTTTTACAGAGTGATTGTTTGTCATCAATATTTTGTGCATTGGTTTAGATTTCAGTTTGTCAGAATTATTTAGCAACAAATTAAACTTTATTGCCTCCATGATCACTGCACATCAATGGTGATAAAACTTGACATGAAGAAACAGTAATGTCTTTAGGAACACAAATGATGTCTAGTATGTTCCATTCCCTGGTAAGTTTTTCTGCAGTCTGAAAAAAATCTTGTTCCTTAACATACATTGTGAATAATTTCCTTACTAATGTTGTTGAATCAATATTATTCCAGTCTGTTTCTGGTAAATTCCAGTCCCCAGCCACTATTATTATTCTCTCTTGTGTTAAATGCAAGAAATGTATGAATTCCTCTAGGTCATTAGTACCTGACTTTGTTGGTCTATATAGTCCAACAATTATTATATGTTCCAGGGCTGTGTTTATTATCACAGTTACACCATCTATAGTATAATATTGTTTTTGGCACATTCAATTGTTGTCTGATTTTTGTCTATTTCTGGTTTGATTTCCATTCCTGCGTGATACTGACATTCTTCTGATAAACTAAACAAAGACATCATCTTAAATATCTTCCATTCATGTTTTAAAACCTGCACTGTGTTTGGTTCTGATGAAGTCAGATGATATGTATGCAGTCTAATCATTGCAGATCTATACATGCAGTCAACTTTGAGGAGGCCCATATCTCCTTCAGAGCGAGGAATATATAATTTTGACATGCACTGACTTTTATATACATTTGATAAGTGTGAAGCATTTTTCTTGTTTTAATGTTCAATTGATCCAGTACTTTCTGGGGTCAGTTAATCACTCCTTAACTATAAGTAAGAACAGGAAGAGGTAACTGATGTATTGCTTGGACTTTATTCCTAGATGTCAAAGCAGTTTTCAGTATTAGTTTTAGTTCTTCTGAAGTATTCCTTACTGGGCTTTCTTGTCATATGTTCAAGTATTACTGTCGACCCTTCATCTATTCCAAAATAATTATGCACTCTCTCCCGATCAAGTTCCTTTATATCACATTTCTGTCTCATAGGTTCATAGGTTCATACTAGGCTATCTGCCCTATGGAATTTACAAGCCTAGCCAGAGTGTATTTGGCTTTCACCACCCTTTGAATTGAGTTTACTGTGCCCTTTTTAAGGTTAGTTTACTGTGCCTCTGTCTAGTAGTGACACAGAAGTAATCCCCGGGGTAAACCTACGATCTCCCATCCACTCGTCAAGATTCCTCTTGAAGAGAGTCAGTGAGGGGCTCTGCCTAACATGTACTGGGATTCTATTCCAGAGCGAAGGGAGCCTCTGGGTTATGAATCTGTCCCTCCAGCATGTCCTATTTATTTCTGTTCTGAGGTTGAAGTCCCTCGAGCGAGTAGCTCTAAGGGATTTGGATTTTCTGAGGTGGAGCATATCCATTAATTCCGGGTTGGACATAGCTTTATACGTCAGGCATAGATCCCCTCTAAGTAGGCGGTATGCAACTGAGTAGAGAGGGAGTTTCTTTAACCGAGCAGCATATAGCATCTGTTTGAGTCCCTTGATCCTCTTTGTGAGGTACTTTTGGGATCTTTCTAGTTGCTGCAGGTGTCAGGTAAGGTACATCCCAAATGGGGCATTGTATTCTATTATGGGCCTGATGAGGGATGAATAAAGGGGCACGATGACCTCTCTTGATCTAGATGTGAATCCTTTCATGATAAGGTGGGCTACATAGAAGGTCTTTCTAACCACTTTGGCAATGTGGTTGTCGAAGGAGAGATTACTATCGACTTGGGTCCCCAGGTCCTTAATTACTTCCTCTGTACTTAATGAGTTACCACCTATGTGGTAATTTGTGGGCACTTTGTTTTTGCCAAAGGGTATGACTATAGACTTTTTGGCGTTTAGCTTTAGGCCATGGCTCTGGCACCAGTTATCTGTCTCTGTGAGACCCTTTTGAAGGATGCTCATGTCAGCTAGAGAGTCATTTATGGCACCCAATTTGCAGTCATCTGTGAACTTGGTCAGCCACAGTCCTCCCGTGTTAGCCTGTACCTCAGAAAAATATATACCGAACAAGAGAGGTCCCAGGACTGAGCCTTGTGAGACGCCACTTGTAACTGGTTTCGAGTCTGACATGACTCCAGCAATTCTGACTCTGTGGGTTCTGTCTTTGAGCCAGTTTGCAACCCATCTAGTGACATAGGGATTTATATTTAAGCTAGATAGCTTATCTATGATGCCCGAGTGGGGTATTGTGTCGAATGCTTTTGCGAGGTCCAGGTAGGCTGTGTGGACTACCTTCCCTTCATCTATGGCCTTGGTGACTGTTTCAAAGAAGTCGACCAGGTTCAAGAGGCAGGATCTGCCTTAACAAAGCTGAATTGGGTAGGATCTAGTGTCTGTAGGTCCCCAATGTCTTTGTTTATGAGTTCCATGATGATCCTCTCCATAGCTTTGCAGACTAGGCTGGTCAGGCTTATGGGGCGATAGTTTCTGGGGTCCGTAGAGGCACCACCTTTGTGGAGTGGGACCACTGTTGCTGTACGCCATTCTTTGGGTACATATCCTGTAGTAAGGCTGAGATTGTACAGCAGCTTTACGTGAGAGTTTAGTTCTTCTTGGAAGAAGCTACATAATCCACTTCAAACACAAAGTTGATGAATGGATGGGTAACCATAAATGCATCCCTGGTCTGGCTCAGAAATCCCTTAGGGAAAAGAGTAGCCAGTAATAGAAATTGCGTGGCTAGGCAACTAATGATGTACCGGATCAACTACTTGAAAATAACCTAGGAACTTCTGAGCCTAAGAAAACTGGTTTAGGTTAGATAAGAAAATATATTTTACCTAATCTAAAGAAGAAAAGAATATGCAGTGTCTTATCTTGAATAATGTTGGTATTTCTTCCAAGAAAGCCACAACTGAGAAATAGTAACATGGATTGTATAATAGTGCATTGATTACCTACATCAGTTATTCTGCTGTTATATTTGACACCACTTTTAAGTCATAGTCATCCTCCCTTTTGCTAATTAATTTACTATTAGTGCCATAAAATTAGAAAGGACCAATTAGAATGTGTTCATGTAATGAACAGAGTGTTTGATTTTAATCAAGTGCTACAATCTCTTTCCTTCAAATAATGGTTTTCATTGTCAACAAAAGGTCCAGAAATCAGCCTGCTATTATACTGTTTCCTGCTTTTAGCATATTTATTATTTATGCACTCCATTGCTACCAATTGTTTTGTTAAAGCCTGAATTGCCTTTTTAACCCTACACAAAGTTTGTATGACCCAATTTTTTTACTCCTTCACTGTTGGCAGCTTTGGTAAAGTGAATCAATATGCAAAAACATGTGCAAGTCTGTTCTTCCCTCTCCACTAGCTGATGACTCCATTCAAATATTATGTCTCATGTATGTTTCCTTGCATCGTGCTTTGAAATCTAGCAATGGCCTGTTTGCAATGTCAGAAAAGAGTTATTTGTGTTGGGCTACTTATACAGTGATGCAATGCCTTAAAAGAACAAGCTCCTCATGGTACATCATTTGACAGACAAAATTATATTATTATATTTCATTTACTTGTGACTGGAATAAGTGCAAAGTGAAACTAGCAGCAGCTACTGCTACCTAAGGCTTTTTCTTTATCAAACTGCTTACTTTTGTATGTCATAAATGAATTACTACCTGTAAGGAAAGGACTATCCGTCTGTCAGCAAGTGTTGCATTGTTGCACTATGTTTAGATTACTGATAATTTTCTTGTTATTACAGGTGTCGCCATAAATGTTCTATTACTTTATTTATTTTTGTGTTTTAATTGCCTGCAATGTGCACACAATTTTGTATTTTGTGTCATTTAGGATCCTACAGTACAAGCAAAAATTGCTTTATTCTTTGATTTATTATCAGCTATTTGAATTTAGGCATTGTCTTATAAACTCACCACCTTCAGTTTGCATTATGCTAGTAAATATTTACTGAGGGGTACTAATATTGGAGAAGGGGAAGTTCTGTTTATAAGGCAGTATGTAGGCAGCTGAGTGAAATGGAATGGCTCAGCTTTCTGAGATTGTCTTTCAAAACTTCAGAAGACTGCTGCAGGTAGGATAGCCCAAAGCTGTTAGCACCAGGGGACGGTAGGAAGCTTTGATGCTGCCTTCCTAGAATATTATTTATAAAATCAACAATGGCTGTGCATTTTAATTCTAAAGGTAAGCACAATATCATATCAATGTAGGGGCTAAGTTCCCTTAATAGTTAAGAAAGTACATAGGGGATAAAGAGGATTTTATAACTGGGATTCTTGGAGGTGTGCAGGGCTCCTACTCAGAAATAAAACTGAGGGGGCCTGCTGCATGAAGTGGTAAAACTAATTATGGATGTAACAGGCAGGGGTGTCCACCAGAATACTGAACTTAGAGCCACATAATAAAAGAGATAAGCATTGTTAACAGATAGTGCTGTGCTACAGCAGGATACTGCAGGAGCAGTGTTGCCATAGCATGCATGACAACGTACATGACCTCATAAGTAAATCATAAGTAAATCAGCTCTATGTATTCAGGGCAGTATGTGTGACAATGTACAATGGTGTAGCCACTAACACTAAATGGTGGCACACAGCCACAGGTAGGGTAGGACAACACAACACTGTACAGCACTGGACAGGACCAGAAATGAGGGTGTGCTTACTGAATTAGTCAGCATGTTCTTCATATAATTAAGGAGAGTAAGGGGTAAGTAGGAAAATAAGAAAGGGAATTAGAGGAAGAAGAGGGGGAAATACATGGGTAAGCAATAAGGAAAAGACAGTAAAGAGAAGAGGAGCATTTTTTGTAGGATAGATCCTACTGTAGTAAGCAAAAGAGATGGGTGGAAAGGAAAGATAATGAGGGATGACCTTGGGTAGAATAGAGGGAGAAGGTCAGGTAGCAGGCGGAGACAGGCAAGTGCATGACTCAGACATAGACAAGAAAGGAGGGTGAGAGTGTAAAAGGAGAGTGGACAATAGACAGACACCAACAGACAGACACCAACAGACAGAGGGTAGACAAGTGAATTAATAAGAAGGGCTGGTCATTGAACAGGGTATAGGCAATGACACAGAAGGGAGACATAACACCAGGGTGGAGATACGATGGGCTGCTGCCATAGCTGACTGGCAATCTAGTCAAGGTGAGAAAAGCCTCAGGCGTCACACAAGTGGGTGACCAATATCATGGACTGGTTACTTTTCCTGTTGCTTGATAGCTGGGGCTTCCTAGATCAGCAGCTTCTATAGTCTGCCCAGAATGTACTTCATGTTGACGTCCAGCTGTTGATGCACTTCAGCAGCTGCCAGCTTCTGCACCTGCCAGTTTAACATATTCAAGCAGTTTTGGTTTCTAAACTATGTCAGGAATGGACCCCATTTTCAAGTCAGGGTAAGATTAACCAGTTAATTCTCAAACAAACTGATATGGTATGTGAAAGATGTATTTACACAATGTCACTGGAGGTAAAGCTCTCACATAAAAGTACTCCTAATGCCAATAAAAATAAAACCTGGACCCCTAGCTAAACCTAGAATATTCAGGAACTATTCCAAGGCTAATCTCCTGGCAAAATTTCAAGCCCCCATAGACCCTGTAAACACTTCTGCCTATGCAGAATTGTTCACAGAAACCCAGTACAAGCATGTTAATAGCTGCATAGAGGCAGCTGCACCCACCAGGAAGAAGTACAGAACTAACACAAAAAACAAGCCACCCTGCTGGAATCACAAAATCAATTGGCTGTATAACAGGAGGAAGAAAATCATGGCAAAAATTAGGAGGTGCAGCACCTATCAGGATAAAAGCACTCATCAAACTAAACAAACAACTCCGAGAACAAATAAAGTCTTCCAAAGCCAACTTTGTGTTAAGTTTGGCCTCCCCGGCCAAGAACAACCACAAAGCATTCTTTAGCTATGTCCACAACCTCAAAGGCAATACACAATTGTGTGCAGAGCTCATTGTAAATGGAGCCACATATATTGAGCCAGAAGATATAGCAAACCTCCTGGCTGATAAATTCAGCTACAACGTTACTCATCTCTCCCCCTCAACCTTCCCTCAGGAAATATAATGAAATATAACTCCCCCCTACTATTACTAGGGGAACAGGTCCTTAATGGTCTTTAAGACCAAGAAAACTGCATCAATGGGCCCAGACAATATCCCAGGATGCCTTCTAAATAGCATGACACATGACCTATCAGGGCCTCTGGAATTACTATTTAACTGTAGCCTCCAAACAGGCTTCATGCCTCATGAATGGAGAAAGAACATCAGTCATCCCTCTGCACAAAGGTGAGCCATCTACAGACCCTGGAAACGACAGAGTCATAAATCTCACTAGTCTTAATATGTAAAGCCATGGAAAGAATTATCACAGAGATGATCAATAGAGATATAGTAAATTTCCAGACACTGAACCCAACCCTGTTTGGTTTTGTCAAGGGCAGATCATGTCTACTCAGCCTGGTGGACTTCTTTGAGAAGGTCACCAAAGCAATGGATGAGGGAAAAATCATTCACACTGCCTACCTTGACCTGGCCAAGGCATTTGACACAATACCCCACTCAGGCATTGTTGACAATTCAAGAGGTTAGGTACAAACCCGTATGTCACGTGGTGGGTAGTCAACTGGCTCACAGACAGGACTCAGGAAATTAGAATTGGGGAGTCCTCCTCTACAAAGAGGCCAGTCACAAGTGGGGTCCCTCAGGGATCAGTCCTTGGACTTCTCCTTTTTGGCACGTACTTCTCAGAAGTCAAGGACAATGTCAGTGGTCTCTGGCTGACTATATTTGCAGATGATTGCAAATTAGGAGCTGTCAATAAATCCCTCACTGACACAAATGCTCTCCAGGAGAGGCATACACAGACAAACAACTGGTGTCAGGGGCATGGACTAAAACTAAATGTCAAGAAATGCAAAATGGTATCCTTTGGGAAGTCATCCATCCCTGGTAACTATCATATTGACAACACACCCATTAGAGTTGACCCAGTAGTCAGGGACTTAGGGACACACATAGATAGTAATCTAGCCTTTAATCATCACGTGTCTACAGCAGTGAGGAAATCATTCTATGTTGTGCAACTTATAAACAAAGGTATGGCATGTATATCCAAGGAAGTCATTGTTCCACTGTATTCAGCATTCATCAGACCTATCATTGAGTACAATGCCCTCTTTGGTATGTACCTAACCAGGCCGGCATATCCAACAACTGGAACATCCACAGAGGTTCCTCACTAAAAGAATACAGGGCATAAGTAATATGTCCTGTGCAGTCCACCTGAAGGCCGTATTCATATATTCTGTCTCCTACAGGCTTTTGAAGGGAGAGCTATGCCTGACATACAGGGCATTGTCAGACTCCACTCTGATGAACCTCCTGCATATTCACAAAACAAACAACACCAGAATTACCTGTTCTAAAGACTTAAACCTTGCCTGTGATACAAATAGGACCTGCTGGAGAGATAGGTATGTATCCCAGAGACTACCTCGTTTATGGAACGGCTCCCCATCCATGTGAAGTCGAGTTCCTCCCTAACCCAATTCAAGTGCAACTTGGACAATTGGATGGGAAACTGAAAATTCATCCTTGGTTTGGCACCTATGTCTCTAATGGACACAGGTAACCTGTAAATGGTTCATCTCCCAGTCCCATGTTTACACTTATCAAGGGTATCAGAACTTGTCAGAGATTTTGGATGCATGGCTAGGCTTAAAAAGGCCCTTGTGGTCATTAGCCTATTAAACACCTATGAACCTATTAGAGTTCATGAAATTAGCAATGTTTCAGTCTTTCATGTTTGCAGGAGACTCTGCACTCACATTAAGCCCAGAATTGACTAGTTCTATAATTCATATGGAGTTACATACATTGGTAGCATATCTAAGTACAGCTGTAAATTCTTTTTATTAGATCTGTTGCTCCTACTACTATTGCAACTGTCTGAGTATTTTCTTCCACATTGTTCATGTTTCTGCCTGTAAACACTGACATTTTACGACTTTCTGTATTTCTGTATATAAGACACAATAATCACAATTTCAGTGATCAGTTCTACTTTTGCCTTTTCTTTTACTACTGTATCTGTTTTTCTCTCATCTGTTTTTGAACTACTGATAACGGTAATCTCATGCACTATAAACTTCATCAGCCTCTATAATGCTTCATGATTCATGTTTCCAATGCTTCTGTGCTCTTTCTATATTGTAGTGTTTGCACAATCCCAAATGCAACATTATTATACCTTTCGGTATACAGGCTCTCTTCCTTGATTGTATCGCACCCTGCAACAAGATGTGTGAATGTTTATCATTCTTTTTTGCAGAACCTGAAGGTGTCTGTTTCTCCCACCCTTTCAATGGATTTGTAAACCAACATGTTTGTAGTCCACTGTTCTGGGCCACCATTAATTGCCTATCATTGCTGGTTTCAATTCACCTCTCCTTAATCATTTTGGTGTCAAATCATGGGCAACATGAAGTTATTCTAGGATAGCTCTATACTTAACACTATATTATGGCTTTTCTATTTTTCTTTCCTTCTCATCTAATGGGTTCCCTTATATTCTTTCTTTTGTTGTTACTTAACATACATACATACATGCAAATATTTCAAGCACAGGCATTAATGCCATTTTGGCCTGCCAATATACCAAAACAGTTGTTCCCATAACAGCTGTCCAGGCTGTTCTTAAAGATATCTAAACTACTGCTTGCTTTAATGTAGTTTGGTAGTCTGTTCCAGGCATCAGCTGCTCTCTCAGAGAATAAATTAGTACACTTCTCATTCCTATAGAATCTTGTACGTAGGTTGTCTGATGATTCTCTACTACCTTTTGATAATCTCAAACATTCCCAGAGGTCATTGTTTGTAAATGACCTATATACCTGAATAAGATCTCCTGTTGAATATCAATAAAAGACACTGCACAAGTTCAAATATTTTAGTCTTTCATAATAACTTAAATTTTCACATCCATGAGTGTCCTTGGTATATTTCCACTATACTCTTTCCGGTTTACTCATGCTTGTTTTTTTATAAGGTTTCCATATGGTTAGTCCATACTCAAGTTTGGGTCTAATGTAACTAACAAACAATGATTTCATCATTTTTGATTTCCTAGACTTTATAAATCTTTTTATACAACCTATACTTCTGTAACTATCATTAACCAATTGGTTTATATGATTAGAAAAACCTCAAAGCTGGATCTATCCATATACCTAGGTCCTTAAATTAATCTACAGTTTCAATCACTGTGTGCTGCATTACATATTTACCTTTCAGTTTATATCTCCCAAATCTCACATGCTTACTTTTTGATGCCTTATCCATAACACATGTAATCAGTTTACCCAATTTCAAGTCATCTGCATACAGACTATAGGAAACCTCAGATGAAAAAAGATAGAGTTGAAAGATACAGTCTAAACAAGTATGGGCCTTGGACAGAGCCTTGTAAGACACATTGACTGCAACCAAGAATTTCACCTGTCCATTTGCTGTATTATACTTGCTATGTCCTTCTTGTAAGCCATACAGCTATTCATCTTATCAAGCGTACATACTTAGTTGTTCTAATTTATTGATCAATGTTTTTGTGCATGACCCTGTCAAATGCTGAAATTAAATCTATATAAATTACATCACAGCACAATTTTTCATTCATAGATATTATTATATTGTTATAGAGCATCATGCTACAGGTGGTACTAGATTTATTTTCAGCATACGCATGGTGATATATGGTTTCAAGCCCCAACCTTTCCAGTTCTGACAGTAACCTATTCAATATTACCTTCTCTATTATTTTCCACATCATGAAAGCAGAATTAATGGTTTGTGTGACTCTGGGTTTGTTCTACTCCATTTTCCCTTAAAGACAGGTTTAATAAGTGCATGTCTTCAGTCTTGAGGAATTTCCCCATATTTATATGACCTAGTAAATAATAGATATAATGGTACTGTAAGTTCTTGCTGAAGTGTTCTCATGACATCATTACCAATTCTGCCTCCTCCCTGTGCTTTGTTTGGATCCAGTTTGTATAGTTCTTTTTCAATATAATCTAATTTGATTTCAGTGTCTGAGGTTACCTGATGCCAGTAGGACAACTTATTACCCCCTTTATGGAGCTAAACTGTTTTGCATAAGATTTTGTAAATAAATGTATATTCTCTTCTGTCTGAGAATAAATTTGAGAATCTACACACAGTTTATCAGTTTATAATTTATGCGTCTATAAAATGGTTTCCTATTATGCTTAATATATTTATATACATTTTCTTCAATTTTTGTCTTGCTCATGTCTCACACTATGCTTAATTTGTTTGTCCAGCTTGTTTATTTCAGTTTTCAAAGTTGTAGTTTGACCTCTTTTCCATTTCTATTTTTTGTCTGTCACCCTACTCAAGTATCTTGTTCTTAGTGAAATATATCCTCATGACGTTGTGTACCTAGATCCCGATGTCAACCATTTTTTTTTATTTTTTTCATTCAATTTCTCTTTCAAAACTTTTTCACATTCCTTCTGCAGTTTTTTCCATTGAAAGCATCACTCCAATTAGTTTTACAGAGTGATTGTTTGTCATCAATATTCTGTGCATTGACTTAGATTTCAGTTTGTCAGAATTATTTAGCAACAAATTAAACTTTATTACCTCCATGATCACTGCACATCAATGGTGATAAAACTTGACATGAAGTAACAGTAATGTCTTTAGGAACACAAATGATGTCTAGTATGTTCCATTCCCTGGTAAGTTTTTTTGCAGTCTGAAAAAAATCTTGTTCCTTAACATACATTGTGAATGATTTCCTTACTAATGTTGTTGAATCAATATTATTCCAGTCTGTTTCTGGTAAATTCCAGTCCTCAGCCACTATTATTATTCTCTCTTGTGTTAAATGCAAGAAATGTATGAATTCCTCTAGGTCATTAGTACCTGACTTTGTTGGTCTATATAGTCCAACAATTATTATATGTTCCAGGGCTGTGTTTATTATCACAGTTACACCATCTATAGTATAATATTGTTTTTGGCACATTCAATTGTTGTCTGATTTTTGTCTATTTCTGGTTTGATTTCCATTCCTGCGTGATACTGACATTCTTCTGATAAACTAAACAAAGACATCATCTTAAATATCTTCCATTCATGTTTTAAAACCTGCACTGTGTTTGGTTCTGATGAAGTCAGCTGATATGTTTGCAGTCTAATCATTGCAGATCTATACATGCAGTCAATTTTGAGGAGGCCCATATCTCCTTCAGAGCGAGGAATATATAATTTTGACATGCACTGACTTTTATATACATTTGATAAGTATGAAGCATTTTTCTTGTTTTAATGTTCAGTTGATCCAGTACTTTCTGGGGTCAGTTAATCACTCCTTAACTATAAGTAAGAACAGGAAGAGCTAACTGATGTATTGCTTGGACTTTATTCCAAGATGTCAAAGCAGTTTTCAGTATTAGTTTTAGTTCTTCTGAAGTATTCCTTACTGGGCTTTCTTGTCATATGTTCAAGTATTATTGTCGACCCTTCATCTATTCCAAAATAATTATGCACCGTCTCCCGCTCAAGTTCCTTTATATCACATTTCCGTCTCATAGGTTCATAGTTTCATAGGTTCATACTAGGCTATCTGCCCTATGGAATTTACAAGCCTAGCCAGAGTGTGTTTGGCTTTCGCCACCCTTTGAATTGAGTTTACTGTGCCCTTTTTAAGGTTAATTTACTGTGCCTCTGTCTAGTAGTGACACAGAAGTAATCCCCGGGGTAAACCTACGATTTCCCATCCATTCGTCAAGATTCCTCTTGAAGAGAGTCAGTGAGGGGCTCTGCCTAACATGTACTGGGATTCTATTTCAGAGCGAAGGGAGCCTCTGGGTTATGAATCTGTCCCTCCAGCATATCCTATTTATTTCTGTTCTGAGGTTCAAGTCCCTCGAGCGCGTAGCTCTAAGGGATTTGGATTTTCTGAGGTGGAGCATGTCCATTAATTCCGGGTTGGACATAGCTTTATACGTCAGGCATAGATCGCCTCTAAGTAGGTGGTATGCAACTGAGTAGAGATGGAGTTTCTTTAACCGAGCAGCATATGGCATCTGTTTGAGTCCCTTGATCCTCTTTGTGAGGTACTTTTGGGGTCTTTCTAGTTGCTGCAGGTGTCGGGTAAGGTACATCCCAAATGGGGCATTGTATTCTATTATGAGCCTGATGAAGGATGAATAAAGGGGCACGATGACCTCTCTTGATCTAGATGTGAATCCTTTCATGATAAGGTGGGCTATATAGAAGGTCTTTCTAACCACTTTGGCAATGTGGTTGTCGAAGGAGAGATTACTATCGACTTGGGTCCCCAGGTCCCTAATTACTTCCTCCATACTTAATGGGTTACCACCTATGTGGTAATTTGTGGGCACTTTGTTTTTGCCAAAGGGTATGACTATAGACTTTTTGGCGTTTAGCTCTAGGCCATGGCTCTGGCACCAGTTATCCATCTCTGTGAGACCCTTTTGAAGGATGCTCATGTCAGCTGGAGAGTCAATTATGGCACCCAATTTGCAGTCATCTGCGAACTTGGTCAGCCACAGTCCTCCCATGTTAGCCTGTACCTCAGAAAAATATATACCGAACAAGAGAGGTCCCAGGACTGAGCCTTGTGGGATGCCACTTGTAACTGGTTTCAAGTCTGACATGGCTCCAGCAATTCTGACTCTGTGGGTTCTGTCTTTGAGCCAGTTTGCAACCCATCTAGTGACATAGGGGTTTATATTTAAGCTGGATAGCTTATCTATGATGCCCGAGTGGGGTATTGTGTTGAATGCTTTTGCGAGGTCCAGGTAGGCTGTGTGGACTACCTTCCCTTCATCTATGGCCTTGGTGACTGTTTCAAAGAAGTCGACCAGGTTCAAGAGGCAGGATCTGCCCTTAACAAAGCCGAATTGGGTAGGATCTAGTGTCTGTAGGTCCCCACTGTCTTTGTTTATGAGTTCCATGATGATCCTCTCCATAGCTTTGCAGACTAGGCTGGTCAGGCTTATGGGGCGATAGTTTCCGGGGTCCGTAGAGGCACCACCTTTGTGGAGTGGGACCACTGTTGCTGTACGCCATTCTTTGGGTACATATCCTGGAGTAAGGCTGAGATTGTACAGCAGCTTTACGTGAGAGTTTAGTTCTTCTTGGAGTTCATGTAGGACGCAACCCGGGACACCGTCTGGTCCCATTGATGCTGTGTTTTTTGCTTTGGAGAGGGCGGCTTTTACCTGAGCATCTGAGACGTTAGGGAGGCAGCACTATGCTGGGATAGATAATTGCTCTTTTGTTGGGGAGGGGGGGGAGAAATTTGCACTGAACCTGTCTGCCAGGATGTTGGCAATGTCTGTAGGTTCAGTGTATTTTTTGTCATTTTGGATCAATTCTGAACATATCTGGGAGTTGCATCCCAGGTTCCTAACATAACTGAAGAAAGCCTTGTGATTATCTTTAGTTTCCTGTGCAATTTATCTCTCGAATCTGGCCTTGGAGGATTTTATGAGGGATCGTAGTTTTTTGCTAGTACTGATCAGAGATGCCTTCCCTTTTAGGGATGTTACTCTATCATGTAGTAGCTTCCTCCTTCTGTTGTACAGCTTATTTATGGCTGGGGTCCACCAGACTGGGCGCCTGCCTTTGGAAGATTGGGTCTTGGTTTTGTTTGGGATAGCATGATCCATGCATTCCTAGAGGTGTCCATAGAATGCGTTTATATAGGATTCTGCAGTCTGGGCCGTAGTTTCCACTTGCCCGGGGGACTTGAAGGATTCCACCTCAGTTTTGAGAAGTGTGAAGTTCGCTTTTGAGAAGTTTTTCACTGTGGTTTTCTGGGCTGGGGGTGGGGTCGGGATGTGGATATCCAGTGAGATTAATTTATGGTCCGATCTTACCAATGAGGGGTATACCTCTAGTATGGAGCACAGAGTCCCCATGTTGGTGATGATTAGGTCAAGTATGTTTTCCCGTCTTGTGGGGGTGGTGACTAGTTGTTCCATAGCATTTGAGTTTATAAATTCCAGGAACCTTTGGGTTAGGGTGTTTGGGCTTGAGTAATGCTCCCAGTCTATGTTTGGGTAGTTGAAGTCACCCAATAAAATGGTGTTTGGAGAGATCTTCATATTCTCCAGTGTTCTCAGGACAGCCGAGTGGGATTCCTGATTTTGAGAGGGTGGTCTGTAACATGCTACAAACTGAAAAGCAGTTTTGACCACTGTTAGTTGCACATGGATTGTCTCTGATGCTTCGTGCAGCGTCACTAACCTGGAGGTGTGGGTATCTTTGATGAATATGGATACTCCCCCTCCTTTTGTGGATCGGTCTGAGTTTTGGGGCCGAAAAGCATAATATGAGGTATAACCTGGTAGTGCTGGTGTGCTCTCTGGAGCCTTGAACCAGGGTTCTGTCACTGCACAGATATCGATGTTCTCCATACTGAGGAGGGCTTCAAGTGCATGCATCTCGAGGTTTAGACTTCTGGCGTTAAGCAGCATTACCCTTAGTTTCTTATTCATTGTGTTGTCTATGGAGGTGGGTTTGTCTTTTGAGCCTTGCCTAAAAAAGGCACTATGGGGGTGGCAAGAGCCTTTGCCAATATCCGAAAGCCCAGGGGTGACAGGTGCAAGCCATCCCTAGCGAAGCAACGTGGCTTGTCAAGCATGTCATCTCAGGCTGACAGACACTGGACCCCTTTGAATGACACCAAAATTTTAGCCAATTGTTAAAATCGATCATTTTATCTTGATACTGTGGCATCATTCTAGGTGAGGGTAAGATGCTGCTCAAGGTCAGGGTCATACCGGCCTGGGCTACATGATCAGAGAGCTCCTCTATGTCTCTTTTCATATAGTCGAGGGAGGTACATCTCAGGTCATTCATATCAGCATGTACAATGACTGAGTCATATTTGTACTTGCTTTGGAGTGACCTGAGGGCTTGTGTTATGTGGCGGATCCTAGCGCCCGACAGGCAGCTCACCGTGACCTTCTCTTTGTTCAGCCTGGTGAGCGGGACGTCAGTGTGTCTGACTATAGAATCACCTATTACAAGTGTATCAGGTGTGTTATTTAGCCTTAAGGGCTATGACTGTTTGGCACACTAACTTTGTGAACTATGTGTTGCGCGTGTTTTGTTTTGGAGTAGTGTTTGCTTGGATGTCTGCTTTGGAGGTCTCTGCTGCTTAGGCAGATTTTTATTTGGAGCCTCCGAGTATGTTTTTGTGTATTTATGTGTTTGGTTTGCTGTTGTGATAGGACTATGTGAGACTGGATTTGTGATGTGTGAGGTTACCTTCTCCTCCTGACTGGTTGCACCAGTTCTGAGTTGAGAGAGCTCAGCCTCCAGTTTGGCTATATGGTTGCATCTCTCACATATATTTGAACTTGTTGGGAGGAGGAGAGGCTTGTCTTTGTACATGAGACAGTTGTAACATTGCCTCAAGATTCCCAGATTCACCAGCTGGGCTGGAGAGGAAACCATTAACTGACCTTTGGACATGCTAGAATAGTATAGGGAACTCCATTATCACTGAATCAAAAAGGACCAATAGGGGACAAGGTACTCGAAGAGAGTATATGGGGATGTAGTGCTTTTAGTTTACTAGTGCTGAATTGTAAGATTGCTTATATGGGCAAGTGCAGGGCCTTAGATTGAGAATAGGGTGTTTAATTTCAGAGATAGAGCAGTTCTAAGGGAAAAAGTGAAGAGCAGACTTTGTGGAGCCGAGAATAGCTTAAACCCGATTAAGCGGCGCTGCCCAATGCTGCGCTATGCGCACAATCGTGCAAAGCCGCACTAAAACGGGTTTTTATGCGGGGAACTTTAAAGAGCTAGAAATTGGCCCAAAATGGCCAATAAACTACAAGATTCTTGTGCTGAGGTCACTCCTCCAGGGACAGATAGGCTGCTCAAGGCTCCCCACTCACACTGGTGAGCAAAGAAACTTCCTTCTATCCAAGTAAGGAAATGGGCAACACAGAAACTATTCAAAAGTTCAGAATACAGCAATGCCTGTATAAGGGACTATTCTAGGTTAGGAAAGGCGGGAAACAAGGATTTCTTTTTGTTTTTTTTCTGTTTTTCAGGAAAACAGCAGGAAAAGTACAGTAACTTCAATACACAGTCTAGCGCACTTGAGTGGGCAGCCTCAACAGTTAAAATTCAAACAAACAAACTTTTAAAGTGCAGGTATGAGAAAAACACAGAAAACAGGCTTAAAACAGGTAAATCAACAGTTTAAACTTGCTTTTCGGCAAGGAAAGTCGGTCACACAGGTAATGCTGATTTTTTCTTGATGATTCAGCTTTCCTGTTTCAAATGTTGCTTTTACACATTTATGAAGACTAAATGTCATTCTTATATTATCTAATAAAGTTTTAATCATTTATCGTTGTACTTTCAACTGCTCATCTGATTAATTATACATTTTTAAGTCATTCAGAAAAAGTAGATGAGAAATCTTTAAACAATGTTGTTTTCTGAGAGCCAGATTGTAACCATAGCCTAATTTGTTAAGTAAACAGTTTAGTGCTTTAGGGGCAAGACAAAATAGCAAGAGTGACAATCACTGTAGAATATCTCCCTTTGAATTTTTTTATCCCTGGGATGATAATTTGCCCTTTATAATGACTTAGCTGCAAAGTGGTTTGCCACGGTTTCATGGTCACTGTAATGTTATTGATCAATGCAGGATGTATCTTGTACATCTGTAGGCATTCCTTTATCCATAAATGTGGGATTCTGTCAAATGCTTTTTGCAATCTAATCATGCCTTACTTAAATTCTTCCCCTTTTTGCAATTACCTATTATGGCTTTATTTAGCAGTATATGGCCCTTTATTTCATGTGACTTTATTTTGCTATCATTTTGTTCTATTGCCATAATTGAGTTTTTTCCTAAATGACTATAAACTCTGTCTGCATCAATTACAGTATATGGTTTCCTATGGGTCTGAATGGAGAGATGATACGGTGGCAAGTAAAGGAGAGTATTATTGCTGAAATTGAATTCATCCTCAAGTCTTACCTTCACAAGGTGGACCCTGTTTTTCACAAAATTTCACCAAGATGACAGTGATATATAGACTGCATTTATGTAGCACATTTAATGGACAGAAGTAGGATAAATATTAAAAAAGAGAGCTGGGTGCACAAGACCCAACATAAAAAATTCCCCAATCCTGGTAGGCACACTGGTGCCAGGACTGGAAAATATGACAGTGTAGACTCCTCAAAATATGGAAACATTCCTACAATGGGGCCAGGCCAGGCCCAGGGGGGGATGGCCACCCTGTTGTAGAACGAAGTAGTAGTCCAGAAAAATCACAAAAACTGATGATAAAGTGGACTATTGAGGATAAGAAATAAATTATGTAGTGTTACTATTATGCAAAAAGACCAGAATTTCCAGACACAATGTATACAAAATGATTAAGAGAGAAATTAGAGAAAAGAAAAATACTTCCACAGGAAAAACTGTCGGAAGCTTCAAATGAAAATTTGTGTTCATTAATGCAACAGATTTGTGAAAACAGTATATAGATCAAGAAGCTTTGATCTGTATGGAAAAAAAGCATCTGAGGAAGTGCAAAAATATAAACAACAAAACCCAGACATATTTGAAAAGTATAAAAAAGAAATATGGACATCGAAAGAGATATTTGATATAGTGCAATATTTATGCAAAGGAGAAAGCCAAATTAATCAATATAAAGAAGGCAGCTCCAAAGATGTTGGAAGAGAAATACGGGCAAAGGCATCCAGATATGGAAAACATCACAATAAAAAAATATTATCACAGAGAGAATGTAGAAAAGAAAATTAGTGCAGTAGAAGTTAAAAAAATAGAAGATGAAGTTATGATGTGCCTGTGAAATGAAGGCTTTGGTGTAGAAGGCCTAACACAGGTTACATTGCAGCATGATCGAGTGAGTCTCCAAAGTAAGGAGAAGCAGGAAGATCAGGAGATATCTGAAGAAGAAATACGGACATGGGAAAGAAAAAGAGATTTACCATGGTGTAATATTTATGTAAAGGAGAAAGCAAAACTAACCATTACGAAAAGAGCAGCACCAAAGATATTTGAAGAGAAATTCAGGCAAAGAAATTCTGACATGGAAAACTTTACAATAAAAAAATAAAAAGACAAAGATGAAAAGTAGAAAAGGAGATTAGTAATGGAGAAGTTAAAGAAATAGAAATTGCAGTTAGGGAGTACCTGCGAAGTGAAGGATTCAGTGTAGAAAATCTAATTCAGAAAGCACGAAATGAGATACCAGGTCCGCCAGCAGAAGCAATAATTCAAAAGGCAGTATGTAAACCGTCTTTATTGGAAAAATGAAGAAAGCAAAATTGTAAATCCACAATCAGAGACAAGCGCTTTCGCCCGGATACCTTCCAGGCTTTATCAAGTCAAAAACACTGTGCAGCCTTAAGCGACTGCTTGAGTAGCTGTGTTAATTAATCGCATGCCAAGTTAAGAATGCGTGCACAATTAAACAACATTTTCTGATTGCTTACATTAATAAAAAAACATTATTAAAAAACATTGTTTAAAAAACATTAAAAGCAAGTTTAAAATTATTATGAGCTTAAAACCATGGAAATTGGTGTGTAATAATACAAAGCTGTGTTTTTAATATATGAGTACAGATGAAAACTTTTAAAGGTTTTATTTGTTTCATCTGCTTCATAAAGTGCAACGTGCTTTGTAATGCCACTAAGTTGAATATTTATGTGCCATGGCACGGTGGTATAAATGACCACCGTGACAAATAATTTACATGTGTATTTAAAAATTCATTTTCCTAAGGAAATATTCAATGAATGTAGTGATGAAAGATAGAAAAAAGATGGGGAAAGGTAAAAAAATAATAAAAAATAATAAAATGAGCAGGTGATGTAACAGGGCAAAAGAAGAGAAAAGGAAAAAGCAAAGGGAGGGGAAAGGAAGGGGAGGTGGGGGAGGAGGAGGGGGAACGGTGGGGAGGGTGGGGGGGAAGTGTGTGTGGGGGGGGTGGAAAGAAAGGAAAGGGAAAAATAAAAATCAAAGGGGATGAATAAGAAAGTGGTGAAGATGAAGAATGAAAGCGCAGACAAGTAGAAAATGAATGATTTATGGGGTGAATGAATGAAAATAATAAGTGTGTGAGTACATAAAAATTATATAACCAAAATTTGTGAGAAAAAGGGGACTGACATCTTCTTTGCTTTATGTTTCCTGTGAGGATTCTGCAGAAAGTTCCAGAAAAATCTTCCTGTCACATATCCTCTTCAGATGCACCCTGCTTCACCTGCTGATCCTTCATAAGGGAACCCATTGGCTCATCTCTCTACAGCATTAACTATGACAGAGTTGCCACAGTTTCCTGCTCCTTCCATGTCCAGAATGTGATGCATATTATTAAAGCAGAAATGCAGCTGTCAGTGCACTTCAGCAGCTTCTAGCCACTGCACTTGCCATTCTGTTATCCTGCCCACAGAAAAGAAGTGTCCATCTCCCTTCTGAGATACCAGAACAGATGTCACCACTGAATCCTCAATGTTACATCAACCGTCCCTTTCCCATTTTCAACATGGGGTTGGGGTGTCATATTAACTGCCACCATCCCTCTCGATTCAATACCACAATCCTGCCTTCTTTGACACAGAAGCCTGACTATTGCAGATTTTCTCTCACACAATCCATCCAACTATTTTCTGGATAACCTTGTTTCCTCTTCCCCTTTTCCTGTCTGCCCCAAATCATCTTCACAATTGTCTTCTGCTTTTCTGCAGTTATCTGTTTTCCTTGATCTTTTTTACAATTGAAGCTACTTTGGCTTCTGCTCTTATGTCCTCATATTTTCATCTGTTCCACATTCTGCATCCTACCACCCTTCTTAGGCACATTTCCATCACCTCTAGCTTCCTCAACTGCTTTGCCTTTACTGCCCAGGTTCCTGTACCATACAGTAGTACTGGTCACAGCACTGTTTTATACACCTTACTTTTCAGATTCTTTGGCATTCCTCTGTTGTATACTACACCTGACATTCTGTGCCAGCTGACTGCAGCCCCTCTCATTCTAGCTTTGACCTCTTCATTCAGACATCCCTTCTTGATAAACCACCCCATCCAGATACTTGAAGTTATTAACCTGCTCTACTACCTTCCACTATCCCATGTGCCTTCAGTTTTGCATTCCATTCCCCTATCCTTTGCTGAAGTTCTTGCTCAGATTCAGCCTGTAATGACACATTGTCAGCATACAGCAGATAAGATTGATAAAACACAAAAGGACATAAACAGAACTGCAGTTGTACACTGTAAGGCTGTAAACTTGAATAAACTCCACTGTGGCAGACAGATATATTCAATCAATGCCCCTGTGCATCCATAAAACAAAGAAAGCACTATTAAGTATTGGTGGTGAATACATAACATAGTGGAGTATAAATAGCATAACAATTGATAGAGTAAATTTCTGGCTGCCTCTCCTGAACCTCTGCTTCCTACTGCAAAGCAGGCCAGGGTGGCACTGCTTTAGGTCATCCTAATGATGCCTCACTATTTGCCTGTATTGATGATGCCTGCAGCAGCAGACAAAAACTGTATATGGTCAACCAGGCATTTATATTTTTAAAGAGGTCATCATACTGCCAGAGCATGTGGCCTTTAAAGACCCTGTTCATGAACAAGAGGAAAATCCTGCTATCCCTGCTTCAGTAAGCAGAACCCCTGTGGTTGTCATTGGAGAGAGCAGCCATGATTACTCAGTCAGGTTACACAAGGATCAATATGATGTGTCCTACAATGTAGTGATGCACCATGGCATGGCACTAAGTGCATTCACTGGGCTAGTAGACGTGCACAAATGTCACAAGTCTCATGCATGGTTCACACCATTATGTATGTTTAGCACTGTGCACAGACTAAAAGATTTACAGACATTGACACTACCTGCTTTCAGTACCATCTTCACCACACCACATGGCCTGTATTAGCATAATATAAAACACTGTTTCCTTCTTGGACAAGACTTGTCTGATACATAGGAATGGAATTTTTTGAATATCTGTGAAAGTCCTTTGGACATATTGCATTATAGAGAGAAGGAAGGAGAATTGGGCTGGTAATGTAGCTGCTGCACCCCCTACAATGCCTGTAATGTCTGTTAGAGGAATGAAAGGTCAATGCATGGTTTGTGAAACTGAACCATATGCAAGTTGGGGCTACTTATGAATATTCCATATCTAATGTGGCAGACACACACACACGCACACACACACACACACACACACACACACACACACACACACACACACACACACACACACACACACACACACACAAACTGTGGTGATAAATGACGTTTTGGTGTTTGAGTGCCTTAGCACTCACAAAGCCACACAGCACAAATATATATGACTGTGGGGGAATGCATTAGACACAAGGTATTACATGGGACAGTATGGAATATATAGAGAGGGGAATTTAATTCAAAGACAAAGAAGCCGATAAGTGGAACCACTGTGTACTTTATTGAGTGCTTTTGTCTCCACAATGGAGACTTCTTCAGATTCTAAAGAAGTTTCCATTGTGGAGGCAAAAACACTCAATAAAGTACACAGTGATTCCAGTTATCGGCTTCTTTGTCTTTGAATTTAGTTCTTTGGTTTAGAGAGTGGAATTTGCTATGGTCCAATATACCTTTATAGGGACCAAAACTGATAACTGCAGGGGATACACAGGGAGGATACAGTGAGGGAAATAGTGGACAGTAACACATGCATGTTCTAGCTTAGTCTAAATACTGACTAAATGACATGCTTTGCCTGCAGGTGTACAGGTACAAGTACAGCCATCCACTGCAGGCCTTACCTGGAGAAGTTCATAAGCCATGAGAATGATATGCTATGTCAGGTCCTTAGTATTCATGGCAGATACTTATTTTACAAAGGTCTTACAGGCCAGCATATCAGGGTCAAGATATGGCAGGACATTATGAGTGATGCAAATGCAATGGGAAACAATAATAGGTCCCTACAACAGGTACAAAGGATGGCTACACATATTGTCACATGCAGAGTCAAAGGCTCAATACAATGAAGTTGTCTGGACAACCACAAAGGGCAGAGCATCAGCAGTGAAGAAACTGACAAAGGTTGAGGAGTTTTTGGTGTCACTTGCAGAGAAGGACTGGCCCATTGCAAATAGCTCATGGCTTGGATGTGGGTGCAGACTTTGTACCTACTATTCCTGCATCTGTAGACAATGTATCGAGTTAATCTTGACCATAATACTATAGTATAGCACATACATATGCCTATGTAGAGTGGATATGATTGCTGGTGACCTGTAGTTCTGTTTTTTAAGAACATCAGGTCTGTAAACACAATGTCCTGCTCATCAAGGTATGTGTTGCAGATCATGGTATAGCAATGTTTACCATATGTCCATTATGCTTGCAATATGGAGACAGTACAACTATGAGGCTGTAGGCTTATGTTACAAACAATAACAAGTTCCACTGGTGAAGAGTTTGGCACAGAAGGGCATCAGTTGGCTGACATCAGTGGAGCTGCTGTGTCTGATGATCATGTTGCCATCATCATCAGTGGGGTTGCTGTGTCTAATGATGATGGTAATATGCAAATGGCATAATGTGATGACACAGTGGCATTGTGTGCAACACTCTGGTTAGGGGATCACCTACACCCATGTGTATATAGGTTGCTATGGAGGTTGCTGGAACCTGACATACTATCTGTAGGTGAGTATCCCACACTGGCTCCTCTTGTATGCCTAGCAGACATGGCCTCTGATATTCATACTGCCTCCAACAGGGTTGTACCCACCATAGGTGATGGTTTTAATGGCTCCAATGTCACCATCTGTCACTGATATTCCTGTAGCACTCAGAATCAGCCATCAGATGGGCAGGTGGTGATCCAGTTGCAGGGCTTTTATGCACATTGATGTTGCACTGGTAACTCTGTGGCATGTGGGTGCATAGTTGCCAACTGCAAATGACCTGGTGTATTGTTAAAATAAGAAGAAACTGCTACTGAGGTCATATATGAAAAATTTGGCCTCCATAGGTGCATCCATGAAACATGTCACAATTGGCATGCAGTCCACCTGCTTAGGTTAATGTATCCATACTTGTGAGATGGTCCAGATATCAAGCAGATCTGCATGGGGTGTACCACATTAGAGGACATGGAGAATTGTAGATACCACATTAGTGTCACTTGCTACCACATAGTTTGGCACTCCTGCCATGGTTAGAGATACTCCTTAGGCATTACCCATGAGATCTCTCCAAAGGATGGCCCTGCTCTGCCAGGTGCTGTATGTGACTCTTGCCTGAACCATCTCTGTTGGCCATGGTGGCCAATACACACAACATTGCCACACTGTCTCTGACAGTGTCCACCAATACATTTTGTTTAGCAGATGTTACTACTAGGCTTAACATGGCTACTGTTTTCTAGTCTGTAAATCATGGTGTTTTAACTAGGTGAGCACAAGAGTACACTGTCATCATTTTATATTTCTCGTAACCACTCTAATATGTTGGTCACCTACATTTGCATATTCTGTATTTTTCATTTGCATGACAGTTCTTATTTACATGTCATTATGTGCTCATTTGCATGTGCTACATGCTATACAATTGCATTTTTTTCTGGAAATGGTGTTTTTTAAATCACCCACACCTTTCAGAAGGCTGCTACTTTGCTATTTATTGTCATGTATTGTGCAACCCATTTGCGCATCCTGACTTATGTGAGTAAAATTAAAGCTTCTTACAGTTGAGTATACATTTTAATGAGGACTCAGTAAAATTCAAGTGTGGTAGATACTCAATCTCTGCAAGGGGAAGTACCAGGATATGTCTGAGGTGATCATAGGCACCACAAGAGGATGACACAATGGGCTGTGGGACAATCTGATTTCAGTGGTAGCTCCCCGACTATACTTATCACAGTTCAGCCCAGACAAATGACAAAAGATGGATACACCTGAATCTATTGGAATTTCTAAAAAAAATATTAAAATGTGTGCTACAGCTGAAAAGATCTAAATATTGATCAGATGCAGTGTATTATGCACAAAGTGACTAGCATTATGTATAAAACTCAACTAAGCTGAGCCATGGGAGTGTTACTAGTACACCATTCCAAGGCTTTGTTATTAGAAACCATTACCTACTTCCAGACAGTCTATCCAGTGTTAAACTATCCTATGACAATTCTCTGGCAGAGCATATGTTAGAAAGGGCATACAGAGGCCATAAAATGGTAACCTAAGACTGTCTCCACGAAGCAAAAAAGCCAGCACTGATGGCAGGACTGGACACTTTATTTATTTTTTTTTACTCAGATGATTTTTATTTTAAATTTGCAATAAACAATAAATGAAAACTTATCACGGTTTACAATCAAGTTAGATAATTATTACGATATACAAATTTACATTTAGCCTGACATTTTAAAACCTGCGTGATAAATTACACAGATATAGTTTAATTAAAGTTAAATAGTACTTGCTTCATGAGGAGGTTAGATCCATTTGCAAAGTATC
Source organism: Protopterus annectens (assembly GCF_019279795.1). Taxonomy (NCBI): domain Eukaryota; kingdom Metazoa; phylum Chordata; order Ceratodontiformes; family Protopteridae; genus Protopterus; species Protopterus annectens. The sequence continues at coordinate 238,411,057 of NC_056725.1, read as the reverse complement.
AATTAAAGTTAGAACTTTTTTCTAAGGGTTTTTAGTTGATGGTCTAGGAAACAGTCTTAATTCTTTGTTTTTTATTTCCATTAAGGCTGTCCTCTTTAATAGACATATGAAATCTTCTTTGCTAGGAGCTGTGGTAGAATTCCATCTCTTTGTTATGCATTTCCTAGCTATAGCTAGTATAGTCCAAAGTAAATGAAGGTCAGTCTTATTTGAAAATAAGCATTATCAGTTATATTCAGTAATAACCAAGCCTTGGTCATGACAAAATTATCTGTATAAATCACCTACAAAAAAATGTTAATACTTTCCCAAAAGGGTTTAATTTTTATACAATCATAGAAAATGTGAGACCAATCAGCTTTATTATACTGTTGACATCTCCAGCATAACCCATCATTAGAAGGATTGATTTTTGAAACTTTATCAGGGGTTAAAAAGGATCTATGAAGGAATTTCCAGGTAAATATTCTTCAATAATGAGAACAAGAAGTTAATCTTACTGAGAGAAGTAAATTAGATTTATTTTCTGAGGTTAATGGAATCATATATCCTTTAGTAATATATTGCCAATATGCTGGTTTAGGTTGTGCTTTGTAATTTTTTATTAGATTATATAAATATGAAGTACCATTTTCCAATTTCTTATTATTATATACAATTTCAAACAGTCTGGATATAAAATTTAGTGTATTTGAAAAAGAAGAATTATTTATTATCTTACATAGATCCTTGGAGTACGTCAATATATTCTGAAGCATGAACCATTCATGAGAATTCACTTTGTAAGTTGACATCATATATTGTAAATCCCATACTTGCTGATTTTTTAGACAGTGTAACCAACAGATTATATTTTTCTGTTCCCAAGAGAGGAATATATCTCTATGAATTCTATCTGGAAAGATTTTAGTAATGCTGAAGGAAATTAATGTTGCAAACCAAAGCTTTAAATCCATATTCATGTTTATAAATTTCCTAAAATAGTCAAATAAATAATTTATTAAATTTGTCCTAGTTAGTTTAGTTATATTGTATTGAATATTTAAGGCCAGTGAGTACCATAATATATTGTCCTTGTCTAGAAAAGTATAATTTTTAAATAAATAATTTTAATTTATTATTATAGTTGTATGTAACAATTTCCAATTAGACATATAATTTGGATTGATCCATTCAATCACAGTTTTAAGTAAAGTTGCCCTTATATAAGATTCAATATCTGGGAAATTTATTCTTCCCTGGTCCCATTGTCTGATATGATGAGTATATGCAATTTTGTTTAGGAAACCATAGAAATCTTAGCAAAATTGATGTTATTTTCTTAAGGTGAGTTTTCTTAGGAATTAACAAAGTGGCTTGTAAACATACACAATTTTAGGGGGGAGAAGAATAATTTTAATTAACTGTAATCTAGCTTCAAAAACTATAAATAACTTATTATATTTACCCACTAGAGAGTCTATTGTAGCTATGATCCTTCTATAATTAATATTCAATATATCTTGAATATTTTCACGCAAGTCTATCCCTAAGTATTTTATTGTTGAGACATGTTCTCCTATGATATGATTCTTATCTATTTGAAAATTCTTTTTTATAATTTAATAAGTATTTAGACTTTTGTTTATTAAATCGGAGTCCTGAGATCTTATGAAATTTCTTTATCAGATTATCTAATTCAACTAATGTTTCTTTTGAATTCAATAGAAATATGTCGTCAGCAAAGAACATGATCTTGGAGTTATATTGACCAAATATATTTATTCCTTTTATCTTTCGATTGTTTTGTATTAATATTGCCAATAGTTCTATAGCTAATGCAAATAAAATGGGTGACAAAGGGCATCCTTGTTTGGTAGTTCTCATAACTTGTATAGCTTCTGAGGTAAAGGGTCATAATTTAACATAAGTTAAATTGTTTTCATAAACCTTTTTAATAAATGTAATGAAGGAGATGGGAAATTTATAAGCTTCTAAGATTTAAATTAAATAATCCCAGTTCAAGGAGTCAAAAGCTTTCTCAATATCTAGTCCAATTATTAAGGTTTCTATATTTTCTTTGTTTAAATAATCAATTAGTGTCAATATTCTTTTAATGTTATCATGTGGATGTCTATTTTGGTCATAGTTGATAATTTCATTCATATGATTTTTTATTTTTTTTAACCAATATAGACATAAATATTTTATAATCATTATCTAATAATGAAATTGGCCTATATGAGCTGCATTGAATATCATCCTTGTTTTCTTTTAAAATGGGTATGATTAAGGAGTATCTCCACGAAGGAGGAATTAATGCATGAGTTTGAATTTCAATACATGTTTTATGTAGTAATGAGGTTATATTTTTGGGGAAAAGTTTGTAAATTTCTGTGATTAAGCCATCCATTCCAGGAGATTTACTAGTTTTACTTTCTTTGATTGTATCTATGACTTCTTTGTGTGTAATGGATTTTTGTAATTCATTTTGTAAACTTTCAGGGATTGGTTTAATATTTGAAAACACATTTTCTAAAAGGGGATATTCTGGCAAATTATTGTTATTTTTAAAATGATTTTTGAAATGACACTTGAAAGCATCTAGAATATCTCCTATTTCTGAAACTTTCTTACCTTTTTCTTCATGTAGTATATTAACAATAGTATTAGCTTTAGATTGCATTTTAACTTTAACAGATAAGTTATGTAAGTGTTTTGGAGAGGTGGCATAAGAATTTATTTTTAACCTCTCCATGGCTAAATTAGTTTTGTGATTTAAGATTTCAATATATATTTTATTTAAGTCTTCTATTGTCTTCTTATTCTCTAATAAATTAGGAGATTTTTTGGATTTAGATAATGTGAGATTCCTTTGTAGTTCTTGAAGTTCTGATTCCCATTCCTTGATTTTATTTTTATACCAAGCAATCATTTTTCCGTAGATATAAGCTTTTACTGAATCCCATACCATTACTATATTCGCTTCCGAGTTGTAGTTTACATCTACAAAGAAATTGAGTTCATTCACTAACCATTGCTTAAATTCTTTAATGTTTGTAATATATGAAGGAATTCTAGTAAGAAAAGCAAGTGATTTAAAATTTATTTGCACTTTTAGAACTAGAGAATTTTGGTCTGAGAGGGGGCAAGGAATTATTGTAAAGGAAGTAATTTTTGTTTGAAGATCCTGGGAAATATATATCTTATCAATTCTGGTTTGGGTACCATATCTATAATCTTGATGGGAGAATACCAAGGAATTACGATCTATAACATTAAAGGTATCTTTTAATTTTAAGGATTCGGTCCATTTTTTAGTAATTTTGCAGTAGTTGTTAGATATTTTTTATTAGTAGTTTCAGACATATCTGTAATACAATGAAAGTCCCCCCTATTATAAAATTACCTTTAAATATGCTTGTAATTTGATCTAAATGCTTTTTGACTGTCCCCATCCCAATACCTGAAAACCAATATAGGTTTACTAGTGTCCACAACCTGTTACTAAACTTCAGAATGACTATAGCTATAAGGCCCACATTGTCTATATATTTATGTATTATTTCAGGATTTAATAAATTGTTTCTCCATAGAATTATTACCCCCTCTTCTTTGTTTTAAAATTGGAACATGCTAAGGTCTTGAACTCACTTGGGTTCCATGTGAAATTATCATTGCTCTTGAAATGTGTTTCCTGTAAAAAAAATATTTGTGATCTATTTAAATTTAGATATCTTAGTAAGTTAGATCTTTTATTTGGACTATTTAGACCATTAATATTTAACGATAATATAGAAAGGTCCATATCAAATTATTTTGAGGAAATATTTAAAGGTGTCATTGACTTTAACTAAAATCACCCCCTCCTTAAAAAATAAAGTATTATTGATTAGTACATAATCAATTATCTCAGTAAAGCATGTTATCACTAAGTTACTCAATAAGTATATGTCAGGCTCGGTAAAAATAATGAACAATTTAAAAACTAAAATAAATACTAAAGTTAAAGTAGTTAGCTCATTAATCCCTACCCACCATGGAATGAAATACATTCCTAGACCAACAGATTGAAACATCTGGTGAACTATCACTCTAACTTCCTTTTCCCATTCCTTTGAGCTCCATATATACTGTAAATAATCAATAAGTCTAATAAACAACTATTATTGTGATTTAAAAACATTTGGTTGTAGAAAGCATTGTTTAAAATGAATTAACTACTATATCATTACCATCTAAACATAGAAAATAAATGCAGTTGAATTATACTAATTATTAACTTATTCAGCTCATTGTATCAACATAACTTTCCATATTGGATATGAATTCACTTGTTTAAACACACAGACACTTTAATCCTTAATCACAAGGCTTGCAAGCAATAGCATAAATTAAGAAAGAATATCACACCTTATAATATAGAAACATATGCTTTCAAGAACTGTTTATCAGATTTACAAGAGACTGTATAATTACCTTATAATCTAAATATAGGCTTAATCTTATTATATTTCAGCTAATAGTTATAGTAATGCTTTAGAAAGGCAGTCAAAAAAATGCTTATGTTTAAATTATCTAAGTGGTGTAAAGCATAGTAGTTTCTATGAATGTGTTGATCAGGTATTTATATCATTTTAGTTGCTTGGTTTACTTTAATAATGATTTTGTTAAAATATGGTTCAAACAACAATCAGATTTAATTTTATATTCTCTTGTACGGGGTATAACTAGATAAGGGAAATCTAGCTTGTTTCCTAAAGTGTGTTTTGAACGTGCTTCTGTAGGGTACGAGTATACCAACAGCCGATCAAAACCTTATCTACTCGTTGTTATGACAACATTAAATTACTCTGCAATTGTAAAGATAGGAGAAAACTTTTTCCCTAGCTTGTGCAAACTGCAGTCTAAATAGACTTTTATAAAACTTCACGAGCACTTATTTCCCACTCAAACAACTGCCGTGAAAATGGAAGAGAGAGAGAAAGAGAAAAAAAATTGGCTCAAAACATTGACACTCTCCCTCGCAAGGAGCACACCACCCCTGACCCAAAGACACTAGGGTCAGCTCACATCATGTCCATTGCACCTTTAACCCCACTCTCTGCATACTATCTGACCTCATACAACACCAATTCACTCGACCGACAGTGCTTCTCCAATCTGACCCGACACAACTGTACATCAGTTCCACATAATCTGCAACTACAACCAACAAAAACCGCACCATTCATTATCAATTCAGAAGGCAAAGCAGTACATCACCAGAATTACAACAGTTCCCGGCCTCTATTCCACAGAAAAAATCCCACCAATTATCCCCGACAAGTAGAGATTGCCAGATACTTCAACAAACCCTGCCCAGAAAATCACTATACTGTTAGCCAACTTCCTGAAATAGGAACAATCATCAAGCCATTCCAAGAAACAACTATTTCAGTAATGCAGCCATCTAAGAAACCCAAACCCTACTTTCAGTAACAATTTTTTCCTCTAGCTGCAACAATAGTCCCACTCCTTGCAGCAAGCACACAATGACAGACCGGACAAGATTTCAAATAGGGCATAACCCTGGTGTACAACCTTTTTTCCTCAGTATATCTGAGGCAAGAAGCAAAAAAAAATGTATTTCACCATAATACCAACAGCGATGATTACGGCAATACTCTCCAGAAACATACACATTGTTTAAGGTCATTGCAAAGACCCCAGCTAATTATCAATGACTGCAATGTATATATTATGCATTAGGCTGTGGGCAGTATAACAAAGGTCAAAATAAATAGGTATGCAATAATTGTCATTTATGCCAGGGAAGGAAGTTGATGTTTTAATACTGTAATGAATATAAATTAATGTGTAGTCTGTGTGTATTTACAGTTCGTTAGATCACCTCTTCCATACATTACTCTAATGCATCGTCCAAAGGCAGGACATTCTTTTTTGCTTAATTCGAATAATTCTATACTGTTCCTGATCACAGTATGTTAGTTACCAATTGATCTAACATTTTAACTTCTTCTTCTTCTTTCGGCTTTTCCCAGTTGGGGTCGCCACAGCGGATCACATGTCCGCTCATGATTGGCAGTGGAGTTTTACAGTGTCGAGTTGCCAGCCCGGTGCCCAACCTTCCACAGAAGGCACACATACACACACACACACACACTCACACCTAGGGCCAATTTAGAGTGTCCAATCCACCTACAGCATGTCTTTGGGATGTTGGAGGAAACTGGAGCACCCAGAGGAAACCCACGTGACCACAGGGAGGACATGCAGACTCCGCACAGAAGGGACCCCAGCCGAGGATTGAACCAGGGAACCTTTTGCTGTGAGGCAACAACGCTAACAGCTGCACCACCGTGGCCACCCAATTGATCTAACATTTTAACATGGAATGAAATTTAGGTAGCATATTTAAAATGTAAAAGCAAAAATAGAAAAAAAAAATAACTGTTTTATACGCACCTAGACTGACAACTACACACCAGTTTGTAAAAATCAAAGCCAATCAGATAAAGCATATATATATTTATTCTACCATTACTAAATGATAAGCAAAGTAAACTCCAGATTTATATTATAGACAATTTACTACATGTAATAACTGCAACTCGAAATTAGTCTCTTTCTTAACATCCTCATTCACATCAGCAATGAGGAAATACCTTCATGTTACTTTATTTTTAACTGACAGATCTCAATAGCATTTCTCCATTTAAAAATGGGAATATTTCATAGCTACGAGGAACATTTCATTAATATAGTCTAAAAAGCCTATAAGTGCTACTGTATGAGACTCAGACTGAAAATAACAATAAGCATTTTAATAAAAGGAAAGTTAATTAATTAAATAATAGACATGACACTAGTAGGCTGAAAAACATAGTTATAAAACATAATAATTTAACTTTGATATTACTAGATTAAATAAATAGCTATATTAAGTAGTAGAAATTTTTAACATTTATTTATTAAAACAAAGAGAAGAAGAGAAACTTAATAGGATGATAAGACATGTATAAATAGTTATAGGAAACATACCTTTTCTTGTATATATATATATATATATATATATATATATATATATATATATATATATATATATATATATGTTGTGAATAAATGCATGAGATTAAAGGTATTAATACATAGTGAGACCATTTAGATGCTTTTAATAGTTAGGTTGCAGTTGACACTTTGAGAGATTTCATAGAAGTTGGTACTTTGGATTCAGTTTTCTGTTTCTTTTTTTTTTTTTTTACATCAGTCCAGCCATTTTTGTCAGTGGTTCTCTTCAGGGATGGGGATGCCCATTCCATATCTTTAGAAATGGTTATAATGTTATTGTTTTGAATGAAATGCAATGCTTCTTCCAGAGTGTTGAAGGTTCTCATTTCACTTAGGTGCATTATTTTAATGTTTGCAGGAAAGGCTATTTGAGCTTTAATATTATTCTATTTTAGAGTTTTTATTAAAGGCCATACCTTTTTTCTCTGTTCCAGCACTTTAGTGGAGTAGTCATTGTCAAATCTTATTGTGTTCTGGTTATATTTTATAGGACTTTTCCTCCAAGCTGTTTTTAACACCAGTTCTTTGTCCATAAAAGATAAGAATTTTACTATAATTAATCTTGGTGGTATGATGGATGTTGATGAAGTTGTTGCTGAAGTTCTATTCCCCAGAGCACGACGGGCCATTTCTATTCCAAAGGAAAAACCTTCTTTAAGATTTAGAACCTCTGGTATCCAAGAGTTTAGGAAATATATAGTGTCCCCTCCTTCTGTTTTCTCAGGTAAACCAAAAATCCTGATGTTTGACCTTCTCTCTTTATTTTCAAGATCATCTAGTTTGTTAGATAACCAAGTATTTTGCTTCACGAGAAACTCTGTTTGTGTTTCCTCCTCTTTGAGCCTTTGATCAATGTCAGTCAAAGAAGTTTCAATGTTTGTTGACTTTGACTGGTGTTGCTGAAGTATTTATTTGAAGACTTCTGTTTGCTTCTGTGAGTTCTCTTCTAGGTTCTGTAGATTAATCTTAAAATCATCCATTTTTGTTGATAATTCTTGCAATGTGGTAGTCACCAGTTGTAGTTCCTTTTTTAGTGTCAAGTCAGCATGAGAATTCTTTAGGTTGCTCATCTCTTCAGATGCTGTGTATAGACTTCTAAGTAACTTGACAGGAAATTTCTTTTAGAAATCCACCAAAATTTGTATTCAGCTGCTTTAGACTATTAACTAAATATTTGTAGTAGTTTTGTTAGTAATAGATAATTTAATTTCCTGAATTTAGTACAAATCTATGGAGCTCCACAAAATGCTGCTTTTCAGTTAACCATTCAGGCTCCGTCTTCCACTGGCCACTTTATTAAGTCAGCATTATGAGACCAAAATCTCAGTTAAACCTCAGACTGTCTGACAAGTCTAATAGGCTCTGTGCCTTGGTACCTACTTTTTCTCAGTCTTTAAAGCAGTGGCAGTTGGTAACTTCAAATCAAAGGGGGGGGGCTGCAGGAGACAGCTGAATGGGTGGGTCCAATGGGAAGGGATGTGGCCAACTAGAAAGGGGTGGAGCTATGCTCAAAAACACAAAAAACTGGGACTTTATTTAAATATGCTGCCCTGGGTGCCAAACCATCATTATGAGAGTCCAATCAAGACACAATAAAGTGTAGAAGAAAAAAAAAATATTTCAATGCATTGGCTACATGACAGCTTACTTAATATCCAGATGGAAACAAAAAGACTGTGAGGCATGAAAAAATAAATTACTTTTTAAATACATTACTGGAATGCCAGTCAAAATCAAGTATAAAAAAACAAGCAGCACTCAACTCAAACCACTTCTCCTTGCACTGCAGTTCCAATTATAATTTATATTCATCTTTATAAATGTACCAAGTAACATGTTGAAAATAGCAATCTCTGTGATACCCCCACTTGTAAAAATGTTTTTTATCCAAAAAGACCTGCTGCCTGACAACAACTATCTACTTGTTTCATGGGGAAAACATGATCAAAGCAAAAAGTGAACAGCAAACAAGAAATAAGCTTAATATAAATTGCTTAAAGGATTACTGCACAGGTTGTGGACCACACATGATAGTTTGGCATTCTGTTTCGTTTACAGATAAAGCCTGAAAAGATGACTGCAAGTCTCCAACAAATGTAATGAGCTTCTGAAAATACTGTAATTCTGTCCTTTATTACAAAAACTGTCATATGCCTTTCAATACCCAAGGCTTATATGTTATCTAGTTATGTAAATATTCTCTGTATGGCAACAACAAAAAAGCTTTCAGTGTTGGTAATTCTTTAACAGTATGCTTATTAAAGCTTACTTGCATCTTACAAGCTTACCTGATGGTCATTAAAACATTGCTACTTAAACACAGAGCAACAGACACTGCAACAACATGCATTTTCAAAATAATAAGAAGCATAAATCAACAGTATAAAAATATGACAGAAAACCAGAACATTCTGCAAAATCAAGGACAGATGAAAAGCCACCGTAGTACTTGTGTCTACCTTGGATGGGGAGATGCTCTGCACACTTACACTGCATAACTGCTCCTTGCCTTGCTTGGACACATCCAGAGTCACTACATGGGGGAGTGGGGTGCAACAAGTATGTCACAATTTGAAATGTCTCTGGCTGCCGGTGATGACCCTGACACATTTGTCATACCTCTCAACCTCGGAGCAAGAAATCTGGGAAAGCCAAAAATAGAAGTGGGACAAAGGCCCAAAAATAAGGACAGCTTTTAAATATTGCTCTTACAAACTTAGAAAGATAATAGAATAGTAGGCCTTGCATTAGTATGAATGTTCTGAAGGGTATGAAATCTGAAACTCAAATGTGTCATTATTTTCTAACTTCAGTCTTTAATGATTTCCCATTAATTTGGCAGGAAACCACAATTTTATGAAAAATGGACCATAAATATTATGCAAAAATATAAAATAGCCACACAATACAGTTGGGAACCTGTCAAAGAAGGGACACTTTTTAATATTAATACTGTTAAGATGAACAGCTGACAAAATAAGAGAATCTACATGCATTTCTGAAATAAAAGTAATCTATAACTCTGATCATTACAATTATTTATTAGTTGTAAACCCTCCACATTTTCTTCCAAAATAGCCATTTTGCAGAGGGAGTATTAGGGGGAGAGCAACATTTTCAGCCAATATTAGTGATATTTGAGAGGTCTGGATATAACTAATTCCATAAAGCAATTTATTTGCACATGCCTCTCAACCTCTTAATGCAGGAAATCTGGACAAGGCCAAATATATTGGGGGAACATACAAATAGTAGTAAAAATTGCTCTTGTATAAACTTAGACAGTTGACAGAATAACAGGTCTTGCTTTAGTATGCATTTTTCTGAAGGGTATGAAGTCTGAAACTCAATGTCTATCATTATTTATTGACTTAATTCCTAAATGATTTGTCAGAAAACCACAAATTTTATGAGGAACAAACCAAGAATAACAAGCAAAAATCTATTAATTCTGCAATTATTTGGACAGTTGAAAGGTATAGTTCAGCCGGGGCTGTCTTTGAGTTTGCCGCCCTTCCCCCCTCACAAAATCATGGTTGAATGAGGCCTCACCCCTGCAGCCATTCCAATGTCCCATTACTTGGCTATTTCACCCCATTTACCATAAACACTGTAATGTGCATACTGCTTTACTTCTATGATGATTTGGATTTCATTTAAAAGTTTTATTTTACATTTTACAGCACAAACACTAATAGACATCTGCTAAACAAAGCAATGCAGTCTCACAATGAAAATAGACTTAGGATTAAAACTTCTCTACCCTTGAAACTCACATTCATTGAAACAGCATTGAAACCCACATTCAAAGAAAATACATCTGGCCTGTGGCAGATAAAGAATAACTTTGGGCTGTTTTCAAATCATAATGCCCCTTGCACACATAACATGCATGTGTTCTTTGATACACCTTCCTGACTGTATTAAATTATATTCCTTGTATAATACAGTACAGTTGTTAGAGGGTGTTTTAAATTTATTGTTTTGAACATTTTTCCAGTAAACAATGAAACAAAATGCATGCACCAATAATGACAAAACCGCCCAATTCAGAAAATTTCCATCATAAAAGTCTACTCAGACTTCTACAATCCACCAGTATCAGTAAATATGCACAATCTCTGCAGAAGTAAAAGTCATCTAAATAATTCCACATTAAAGAGATCTGTAACTAATGAAGAGGTTGCTGCTAGCAAACAAGTTTATATTTCATTGTTTTATCTACAAATAAAGTGCCTATTGCCCTTGGGGAATAAATTGCCTATGTTACATTAAAAAAATGATAGGCTAGTAATATTGCAATAGGGAATGGATGGCAACTGATAACAGGTTCATAGTTACTAGGTATCTCCGCCAAAGAGGACAGTCGCAGGACTGGAGCATCCACCCCCTTTAAAAGTACAACACAGTACAGTATCAGCAATACATGTATATACTGTGGGTGTAGAACCCATAGCCTTCTGCCTCAAAAGCAAATACACTACCTGTTGTGCTATTAACAATACAAGCAAACTCAACATAAGCAGCATTAAACTTCTCATCCCCTGAAGCTCTCAGCTCCTTGTAAAATCCACTCAACACTCAACTGTATCTCTCAGATTTGCAGAACAAGAAATCTGGAAACAGGCAAAATTGAGTGGGGGGGGGGGGGGACAAAAGACCAAAAACCAGGGACACATTTTAAACATTGCTTGTATAATCTTGGAAAGTTGCTAGAATAAAATACTGTGTTACCACAATGCATTTCACTGCTACGTCTTGAACCCAGGACCCTATGCACTTCCATCAGAGGAACATACCAATATGCCAAATAAGCTATTTTGTGATCCACAGCAAGACTGAAACATAAATGGCTATCATTTAGTGAATTCAGTTCTCAACATAGCTCTCAACCTCTTAGCTCAAAACACATGGAAAAAGCCAATAATGGGGGAATACAGCCCCCACACATATTCAGTGAATAAAGTTCTCAACATAGGTTCATAGGTTCATAGGTTGGTACTAGGCTATTACCCCTAGGGCCTATACAAGCTGAGCCATAACAATTCTCTGGCTATTTCTTCCCACACTATTTACTTCCTTGGACCCCCTGTCTGGCAGAGTGACTGACGTGATCCCCGGGGTGAATTTCCTTTCTCCCATCCAATTGTCAAGGTTCCTTTTGAAGAGGGCCAAAGAGGCGCTCTGCTTGACATGTATGGGCAGTCTATTCCAGAGTCTGGGGAGTCTCTGGGTCAAGAACCTATCCCTCCAGCATGTTTTGTTTATTGTGATGACAAGGTTTAGATCCCTGGAGTGTGTGGCTCTAAGGGATTGGGATTTCTTTAAGTGTAGCAGTCCAACAGCTCTGGGTTTGTCATGACTTTGTATGTTAAGCAGAGATTGCCTCTGAGTAGACGATATGTGACAGAGTATAGCTGGAGTTATTTAAAGTGGTCAGCGTAGGGCATCTTCTTTAGGCCTGTGATTCTTTTAGTGAGGTATTTCTGCGGCCTTTCCAGTTGTTGCAGATGGCTTGAGAGGTACATATGAAATGGGGTATTGTATTCTATAATGGGTCTAATGAGGGGTGCGTACAGTGGGACAATGACCTCCTTTTTCCTGGATGAAAAGCCCTTAGTGATGAGGTTTGCCACATAGAAGGATTTCCTGACTGTTGTAGCGATGTGGTTTTTGAAGGTGAGACCACTGTCCACCTGTGTCCCTAAGTCTCTTATCACACTTTCAGTATTTAGTGTACTGCCACCTATGTGGTAATTTATGGGTACATGTTTTTCCCAAAGAGGATAACTGTACACTTCCTGGCATTGAGCTTGAGCCCATGGCTCTGGCACCAAGCATCTGTTTCTTTAAGGCCCTTTTGTAGAGTATCGACATCATTTGGGGATTGAATAATGGCTCCCAGTTTGCAGTCATATGCAAAATTTGTTAGCCGGAGTCCCTTAGTGTTGGCCTGTACTTCAGAGAAGTAGATGCCAAATAAGAGTGGTCGCAGGACTGAACCCTGAGGTACTCCACTTGTCACTTGTCTGGAGCTAAATTTGAAGTCGGCTACTTTTACAGTGTGGATTCTGTCAATAAGCCAGTTGGCAACCCATTGAGTGATGTAGGGATTAATTCCCAGCTTAGCAAGTCTATCTATGATTCCAGAGTGGGGGATGGTGTCAAAGGCCTTGGCGAGGTCCAGATAGGCTGTGTGGACTGCCTTACCCTCATCCACGGCTCTGCAGACTGAGTCAAAGAAGTCAATCAGTTTCAGGAGACAAGACTGGCCCTTCACAAACCCACACTGAGTGGGGTCCAGTGTTTGAAGGTTGCCAGTGTCTTTGTTTATAAGTTCCATGATAATACGTTCCATGGCCTTGCAGATCAGACTCATCAGAATGATGGGGCGGTAGTTCCTGGGATCCAAGGTGGATCCCCCCTTGTGGAGTGGGATAACTGTAGCTGTGCACCACTCAGTGGGCACAAAGCCTGAGGTGAGGCTATGATTAAACATGACACTTAGGTGAGGTGCCAGTTCATTTTGTAGTTCATGTAATACACAGCCCGGGATGTCATCTCAATGTTTTAGCACAAAAAACCTGGACAAAGCCAATAATGGGGGAATACAGCCCCAGAAATAGGGGTACATTTCAAATATTTATCTTATAAACTTAGAAATTTGCTAGAATAAAAGGTTTTGTGTTACCATGTACTTTCTGAAGAATATGAAGTGTGAAATTCAAATGTCTGTCATTATTTAGTGAATTAAAAATCCGGAAAACCCCAGATTTTATGAGGAACAGAACAGAAAAAAAATATGAGGCAAAAATCTGAATAGCATTTACAAGTGGTGGTCGCTAGGAAATTCAGGCTCTTGCTACCTGCACCCAAGGTACAGCATTTGAGTCTGAGTAATTCACTAGCCACCAGGTATATCCTTGAGTTTGAGCCTTTCCTGTGTTTCTTTCTAACTGCCAGGCATATTTAACTGGGGCATTTCACACACATACACACACACACACACACACACACACACACACACACACACACACACACACACACACACACACACACACACCTCCCTGCCTGGGTTTGGAGTCTGTCCCAGCCCAGCCTGCAGATGACACACAACTCTACCTGGGTCTGGAGTCTGTCCCAGCCCAGCCTGAAGATGTTGCAGTCTGCTTTCAAGTCTGTCTTTCCCCTGATTGCTTCAAAGTCCCAGCCCCCAGGTTTGCCAGCCTGCAGACAATGCAGTCTGCTTCCGAGTCCCATCTGTCTTTCCCGTGAGAGCAGGCCCCAGCCTGCAGACATTGCAGTCCAATCTCCTTGCTTCCAAGTCCCATCTGTCTTTCCCGCGAGAGCAGGCTCCAGCCTGCAGACGTTGCAGTCTGATCCCCTTCCAGTCTATGCGGTTGTAACCACATAGATTTCTGGGCATTTCTGTAAGTCTGATGCCTTCTTCTAATCTGGACTGGTTAAACGGTAGTCCAGATTCCTGCACGCATGCATGCAGAGTTCCGAGACTCGGTATTCATTTATTTTAATTTTCGTTTTTCCTTTTCTTTTTTTTTTTCTTTTTACAGCTGGGGAGGAGGCTGTAGTCCTGCAGTCCAATAGCATGAGCTGCCCCTGCTTTAAAGACACATGGAATAATGTGGTGTTGGCAGGCTGAATCAATATGCTAATGACATTGCACTGTTATATGCCACTTTTTCTTTCATCAGACCAATCTCAGCTATAAATATTTTTGACCATGTTCAAGTCTAGTTATTCGTTCCTTCTTTCTTTTGTCTGTGTACAAACCTTAACAACAAGCATATGCTGTTTGGTATTAGTCTGTCCTTCATTAGTAACTCTCCAGAAACTCACACCAAAACCTCTGATAGAGCTTAGATTGAGAATATCAGCACTGTAAAACATACAGTGATTTTTGATGATGGACTAATATCTGACATTCATGTGAAACTCATTACCACTTAAACAAATCAGAAAGTATGTATATTGCACACGGAAAATTCTTTCATGGCAGATGACACATGAACTGTTAATGTGAAGGCCTTTCTTTTTGCCCTGACAACACTTCATTTTAGAGCTGAACTGTCAGACTGAGGGAAGCTCTGGGCAACTTCTCTGCAGTAGTGGTGTCCTGGTTAGTGAATGGGCACTGATCAGTCTTTGATTTGAACCAAGGCTAGTGTGGAAAACTCAAGGCATCCACTAGACTTGCAATTCTGAATTGCTTTTGTAGATCTAGGGGGACATCTGTAAAGCTCACATCCTCCAACAGTATCAAGAATAGCCTTTGGGACAATGGAAACTGTTCATCACCTTCTGTCCAAAGACTGAGTTGTATCAATAAGAGTGAATGGATACCTTAGACCCCACAAAGGCACAGTCTGTTAGAATTATTCAGTCCTTCATGGTTGTAGTAGTTCCAGTGTCACAAGCCCTGAATTTGATTTTAGACATCTGTACTTTTGAGACTTGTACACATGTTCTTTCAATTTGTTTGTATTTGGAAAAAAAAACTTCTCTAATATGTGTGCACCATCTGACTTGGATTAATTTACATCTGGTGTCACAAACTTCCCTGCTAGTTAGCTGTGTTACCATATGGGGAAAACCCAGAATATTGTAAAGGTGACCTGAGACTACTGGCTTGGGTATGTACTGGCGATAGCAAGGGGGGGGGGGGGCTGGAAGAATTTGAAATGTTTATCTACTTTACTTCAGCCTGGAAGGGGGAGACATGCTGGATGGGTCAGCTGTTGCCCACTGGCTGGTGTATACTGTTGTAAGGCTAGTTGCTTGAGTAAGCCTTAGGACCACCATCTTTGGAGGTGGATGCACTACTCCTACTCCTATTCCATACCTCATAAAATGCAGTGGCTTATAGAAACCATATATATATATATATATATATATATATATATATATATATATATATATATACATATATATGTTGGGGGTATGGCCTCCAGCTCTACTAATTTTTAACTGCAGAGTGAACTGCCATGGGGGGCTCTCAGCAGCTGCTGCATTTTCAGGTGCATGAACAGGAATAGTCTCTCCAAGTCAAAAGGTAATTTCTCTTGAAGAGGCAGAACCCAGTCCTGGCAAGGGAAAGTGCTGGGACATGTCTGAGGACGGTGTTGGGCACCACAGGAGGATGACACAATGGGCTGCAGAAAGGGCTGAAGTCAGTGGGAGCTCCCTCAGGCATACTTATCACAGTACAACTCAGACAGATGATATACGATGGATGTGCATGTGGTTAATGGAATTACAAAAAAGAAAAAAACACCTCCCTGGTCACTAAATCTGTATTTCTTAATTTTTTACATTACACACTACAAGATCAATTGCTCTTACATCTTAAATATGAATTTAAAGAGAAATGCCCTAATTACAAAATGCCTACCTTGCCTAAAATAGCCTTTTACATTTATGGCATTGCTCTCTGTCTGTCTCTGTTTTATGGTTGAATTGTTTGAGGAAACCTTCTGGACATCCTCAATGCAGTTCCAAGATTCTGGCATGCAAATAGCAGCAGTTTCTCCCATATCTGAAAATTAGCATAGAAAACTATGGATGGCTGGATGGGCTTTTACACCCCTGAAAGGAGTTTGTGGTTATATGTGAAAAGCAGAAAACCCTATACCCCTTACAAGACAGGGATAAGTCTTATTTCCCACTGAAACTGTTTTCAGGCTTCTGTACTCAGATATTTTGATATTGCATGCCTTTCTGGCATTGTAGTAATGTATTGACTTGCCTAGCAGTTTAGTGCAGAAGACTGAGGCTGTCAGCTGTTAACAAGCATCTTCCTATAGTCTAAGGTTTGATTCTTCCCATCTGCATTTACCTACCGTGTGACTCTGAGCAAGTCATTTAACCAGATTGTGGTCTCATGTTGCCCATAACAAACAGGCTTGTGCCTAGTGGTTCTTATCAAGTTAACAAATGAGTAAAATAATCTATGTAATAAAATATTTTTCTCAAGGATTCTCTTTCTTGACTCATTTGACTTGACTGGAATTTAATTAATTCTAATTAAAGATTAAAACCGGACTTCATGGTGTAGAAGGATAAAGCCCAGATCATGACCCATGTTTAAATAATACCTTGGGAGTGGGAAGAGCTAGGCTGAGTTGGGGAGGATGTGAGTGAGTAGTTGATGCCTACTGACCTATTTGGAGGTAGTGAGAGGCTAGTCTTTACAGACTTGCAAGTTATGACCTGTATTGCAGTGAAAATTGTTAGAAATAAGGATATGGAAGGACTTAGCCATTCTAAGCTTTTGATGGTAGCCATTATTAACATGGGAGTGGTAACACACACACACACACACACACACACACACACACACACACACACACACACACACACACACACACACACACACACACACACAGGGAAGGCATAGGAGGCCCTATAGTGACACTGCTGTAAAGTTGGCAGGATTAATTATTAGAAATGACCTTATTGTGAGGATGCCTGTGAAATCGTAGACCAACTCCATGGCTGCCTGGATGATGCTCCCTCCATCCAGCCCTTGCTGGACAGAGGGATCATCCAGCCTTTGCTTCCTTGCATGGGGTGTTAAGTATGATGGAATGAACAAACTTAAGATGAGCAGGTAGAAACTTAATGTTCAACTGGCATGGCGGCAAAAAGCATATAGAAAAAATAAGTAATTTGTTCCTAGTTGGCTTGGTTCACTCAGTTATAACTAACATTTAAATATCCAAGTCTACATTTATATGCTCTAAATAATACTAATACTAGAGCTATGAATTTTGAATTGTTAGGACTTTGTTTAGTTAGTCTGCTTTGCCAACTTATTGAAAGACTGACTTTCTGACCTGATGACTTATTGAAATGCTGTTTTGTTTCATATTTACAAAGTATGCCTTAATTGTTTTTTTTTCATACCTGATTAGCTCTCAGTGGAATGCTTCCTTTACCTATGCTGATTTGTACCAGTAACAGTGAACAGATACCTTGTGTCTACATTATTTGTGTAGTTTACACTGCTGGTGCAGTTCTGATATAACAGGTAAGATTTTTGTACTGTCAGTCACACCTTTGTATATGTGGATGCCCACAGGACACACTTGGCTTACTGGCCAGCTGGTCCTTTACAGTGATCAAGTTTGATAGAATAACATGTTTGCATTAGTATGATTTCTCAGAGAAGGGTATGAAGTTTGAAGCTCAAATATTTCCCATTCATTTCTGACTTCAATCCTCACTGATTTGAGAGAAAACCAAAAATTTTATAAGCAGACACAAAAAATATGAACCAAAAATCTGGACATTCTGTGAAAATCTGGACAGTTGAGAGGTACTATAGTTACAGTATTCTTTTGTATCACTCCAGCCAAATACTGGTTTCACTGTGCCCATTCATAGGTATGAGTAAACTGATCTCAGCTGTGGTCAAAGGTATACATGCTTGCAAACCTCTCCCTCCCCTGCATGATTCTAAGGAAAATATCAGAACTGATTTACTGACCATTATTTGGAATTATAGAGGGCAGGAGATATTGCACTTAACCATGGCCCATTGGTTACAAATTGTAGCCCACAATATTCCTCCTCACTAGCAGTGAAACTTACAGGTCTCAGAATAGCGCTTATTAATGTCAGAAAGAATTAATAAGAAATGGATGTAATTCAAGGAATACCAAAAATAAGCTGACATTGCTGCAATAACTAGATCATGGCTTAAGGATGAGATTTGTAGTTCACAGAAATTTGCAGCTCACAGCACGTTAAACATAATCGTCATGTAAGGTTAAGCTTTAGAATAGGAGTGTAAAACATTCTTTCTAGCAATGCAAAGAAGCAGTTTAAATTATAGACTAATCATAGGATCATAGTAATTACAAGGCTAAGTCATGAGGCTATTTACATTTTGCCTTTACACACCCTCCTTACTTCCTGCTTCCAATAGGATGAAGAAGGTTAGGCCTGGGGTAAATTTTCAAGTGTCTATCCAGTCATTAATATTGTCTTTGAACAACAGTCAGTTTAACATGTAAGGGGAGTTTAGCACAGAGAAAAGATAATGTGGGAATTTAATAATGCCTGCACGTTTATTTGTTTTTTTCTGTGTAGGCATTGCGCTGCTCATTCTTACACAGACGCAAGCATTTTTAGATTCAGTAAGTGCTGATGAGTGGTGTGCATGCACGCGCCAACACAAAAAGTTCCTTGGCATGCAAATCAACTCATAAGCAGGTGAATCTCATGCAAATGAGGCAGGTAGAGTGATCCAGCAAGCAGATAGGCATCTCTTCAGACCCCATGTCAGTGCCTGTAGTGTACACGGAAAAATTCTGTGTACAGGAGTGTAGACAGACAAAATGGGCTGTAAAATGTAGATATATGGACAGAAATGGCATACCGCATGAAGATATGAGTGAGACTATCCTCTTGTGTGTCTGAAAAATTAAAGGAAATAAGTTAAATTAAAATTATTTTTTGGGCATGTTTGCTCGGCACACCGCAATATGCTAACATGCTTTATAGATAAATAAAAAAAAAAATTGTAAAAATAAAAAAAAATAAATAATATTATGTGACATAAATGTATTATAGGACCTTGTGTGGAGTCCCTACAATAGTACTTTGGTGCTGTTGCTAACATGGTAGAGCTATGAAGCGTGTAGTTTTCAGACTGTGAGCATGGATCCCTATGCAAATGAGGTGGAGTTATTGAATAGCATAAAGGGGTAATTGTGTCCGTATACCACTTTGTGTATGCATAGACCCATGCTGGTGTTTACACACGATGTAGCTGACATCATAGGAGGGTGTGTTCACTGACCTCTAAGCTTATTTTAGCTTAGCTGCACCTGTTTGCAGGGCGCGCTGCTGCGCTGAGTGTGTGCTTTCAGGGGGCTGTGTGGGCTCACTTCTAAGCTTTGTTTAGCTAAGGGGCACATGTTTGCACTGCTTGCTGCCATACTGAGCGTGGAGGTCTGGGGGTGTGTGTACACTAACTACTAAGCTTTATCTATGGGGCACGTGTTTGCATGATGCACATCCGTGTTGAGTGTATCTAAAAAGCCAATGATGTCAATTAGTTTTGACCCCTGTTTAACTTAAGGTAGGGTCATTAAATGATGTTAAGTATATTCTAGGCAGGTGGAATGCATCATAGTTAGCCAATCACACATTCTGCACCTACAGAAGAGCTCTATAATGTATGCATATACCCTGCAATCTGAGTTTTCCCCAGTACTCTGGCCCATTAGAGTACAGACTTGGGAATTTTAACTGAGAATGCTAGAGGCTGCTGCAGGTCTGATACATTTTTATTTGCTGTATGCAGTGCTGGTGCTGATGATGACAATAGGCCTAGGCAGAGAAGGAGAAGATTGTTCAGGCCCAGGGTAACCATCCAGGGGCTGTATGAGCTGGAGATTGTAAAGTGCTACAGGGTGGACAGGGACGTACTACAAGAACTCACTGAGCTCTGCCACTCTCAACTCAGACCCAAAGCCAACAGAAGAGAACTCATCCCAGTGTAGCCCTTAGGATACTAGCTATGGGTACTTTCCATAAAACAACTTGTGACATGATGGGGTTCTCACAAGCATCAGCATCCAGGGTACTCCACCAGTTCCTGGTTGCCATGCTATCCCATTCCAGTGAGAACACTTCTTTTCCCTCACTCCTGAGGTGAGGACCAGCAATATGCAACACTTCTAAATAATAAACAACAAAAGGTAGTTAGCAGATGTATATACGGCCTAAATAAAAACTGTGTACTGAGCATAAATACCAGTATGACACAAAACAGCTGCTGAAACTCCAGTAAATACCCAAACAAAAACTTTAATGTGTAAAGCGCTTTTCGTCAGTCAAAATAAACCAACTTCTTCAGACAAAGATACAAATCACAATACACAGTATTTAAACCAAAAAGGTGCCAAAACATTCTTCTGTGATCCTATCATATTATGCAAATGGAATCAAAAATTTAAAGAGATATGAAATACTCTCACTACTAAAAAACACTAAAACTACACTTACACATGTCCCAAACCTATTTAGTTGCTCCACTCTTTAAAATAAAATATAATAAAATGACATAAAATTAATTTTTATGCAAGGAAATATATTGCATTAAAAGGTAACAAATAATGTTCTATACATTATATAAATCTGAACAGACTGAATTTCTATCTAAACAAACTTTTTAACTTCAAAAGTTGGTATGGTGGCTTAATGGCGTGTTTGCCTTGCAAACATGAGGTACAAGGTTTGAGTCTCACAAGGGATAATTGGCTAAACTTCAAATGGCTCGCAAGGGCAGATAGCTTAGTACCAACCTACGAACACAAGTTAAAGAAGTAACCTCATTTAAACCTAAGAGTTAAGCCTGAGCTGCCATACTAATTCATGTTTTTCCAACAAGCACAAATACAAGTATCAGACACCACTTTTATTAGTAAAAACAATAAAACAGTTAGCACTTTCATTGCACAATATGTGAAACTTCCTCAGACAAATTAAATATACAAATGTCACTTCCTTTATACATTTCCATAAGCTCTAATTGGTTAAAAAGAAAAATATTAAAATCGGGTCTATATTAGATCAGCGAACACTTAAACAAGCGAACGCTGATTGATTGATCTTATTTTAGCGAAAGTTAAAAATATCAAAGCAACAGAAACTCAAATTTTTATCTAGGGAAAGAATTTGGTTGTCCATTTCTGTTGCTTCGGTATTTTCAGTGCTGTGGTGGAAAGTTATAGGTCGGATTCAGGTAAGTGTGCGATTGTGTGGATGTGGGTTTTAGGGTGGGTTAGTTGAGTTAGGGTTAGGGCTCAGGTTAGGTATGTGTGCGATTGTGTGGACATGAGGGTTAGGGTGGGTTTAGGTGAGTTAGGGTTAGGGAGCGGGTGAGGTGAGTGTGCGATAGTGACGGACCTTAGGGTTAGGGTTTGGGTTAAGGTAAGTGGATAGTTAGTGGTGTGTTTATAGTTTAGTGTAGGGTTAGGTGTCAGATTTTAGGTGTATGTGTGTGGATTTCTGTTTGTTTGGTGTGCTTGTGTTGTGTGTATGTGTTTTGGATCAGCGATTTTTTTCCCTAGGAAAAAAAATCGCTGATCTGACAGTTCGAGATTGTAAGCTTTCGCTTGCATAAGGTCGATCAATCAGCGTTTGCTTTTTTAAGCGTTCGCTGATCTAATATAGACCCTTAAAATCAAGTCACACTTTAACTACTCAAGTGCTGGAAGGGAACCAACAAATATAAACATATATACCTAAATGCTACTGAAAGATGGATGAGGGGGTATATGTAATGGGATACTAAATGCAAGAATGCATGTTAATTTAAATGTTAAAAATATTTCTCTTTTGATATGAACTATGTAAACAAAAATGAAATTATCAATTGAGGCAAATACAACATGCACATATATATTTAAACTAACTAACTATTTTTACTAATAAAAGTGGTGTCTGATACTTTTCTGAGTATTTGTGCTCAGTACAGTTTTTATTTAAGCTGCATATACCGCTGACTGCCTTTTGTTGTTTATAATTTTGTTTATTATTTGGTTTGTGGAGTTCTGTTTGCTTATCAATATGCAACACTTCTACCATGTAGCACACTACCTTGAGGTACTGGGTGCCATAGATTGCACTCATGTACACATCAAGGCACCACCCAGTGAGGAAGGTAGAATCTATGTCAAGCTGCAAGGGGTACCACTCCATCAACTGCCAAGTTGTGTGCACTACCCAGGGGATTATCATGAATGTGTGTGCTGGCAGCCCTGGCAGTTATCACAATGCCCATATCTGGCATGCATCACAGCTATTCCAGATGATTGCTGGGGGACATTCCACATGGCTATTTACTGGGGGATTCTGGCTATGCACTGAAGCCATGGATGATGACATCCATCAGAAATGCACACACACCCACTGTAGAATGCCATAATGAGACACATGTACAAACTAGGAACCACATAGAGCATGTGTTTGGGCTTCTAAGTCATGGTTCTGGTGCCTTGCTATATCTGGTGGAGCCCTGCAGTACTCTCCAGCCACATGTTCACATATGTTCACAGTATGTGCCATGCTACACAATATGATCCTGCAGAAACAACTGCAGCAGGATCAACAAAGGAAATTGATATACAACTCCCCACCAGTGCCTAGGTCACCACAGAGACAGTCACAGGAGGACTCAGAGGAGGAGGAGAAATTCCCTGATGATGGCCTTGTAGGCTGACATAGACCTGCCCAATATGCCCTGGCTTTGGCTAAGAGACAAAGGATAGCACATTCACTGACAACCTAGGGACTGACATCTTACTCCTACTCACATACATATATTAAAATGGTTGATGCCAGGCAATTCACCCAACCTGTACCTATCCATGTATTGGCTGTGTACTGCTTCCATCAGACAATGTCAACCCTGAACTACAGCTCTGTCAACTGCTGCATTTGCAAGGTAAGTCTCTAACCTACACACGGCTTGTAAGAATTACTATAATATGGTATTGTATGTATGGATCTGCTGCATTTATGCAGGGAAATACAGTGGGCTATGTGGACAGAAGTAACATCCACATGGGACTACAGATACCACGTTCAATAGTATGTGCTCCCTAATAATCACTAGGCCTCATGGTTGGAATATTCACATCAGTCAAGTGAGATGTTAACCAGTGGGGTCACATGATATTTGAATACTGTCTATCCCAGCAGATCATGTGCTGTTGTTCCCCCACCCCCAACACAGCAGTATTCTCATATAACTGCTTTAACAGTAAGGCAGCAATGATATATCAGTGGACCAGGCAATCTCAGGATATTAACATAGAAATCGATCACACATTGTATGTCTCACTTAATACAGGAACAACGTACATATTTATGTTGTTGATTGTGTGATGAATGACCCCTCTCTGTCTGGCAGCTTGCGTGACTGAGTGGACTAGGGAAGTTAAAATGGGTAATGGTGTTGATGCTTCTAATTTGGAAGTATCCACATCTTTTGCGTGTGAGGTATTATTATGTTGGTGCTTTCACAGACTGTCAGTCTGTATGTGATGTAACATTTTGAAACTCAGTCACATATTAATTATATCAGACAGCTGGGGAATGCTGTGGACAATTTGAGTGAAGTGCAGTACTGCAACAAGGACAGATGTCATTGTTTGTAACACCCAAAATCCCAAACTGGAGTATAGGTAAGTGTGGACTGGAGTCGTTTTATAAGTACTGACATTCCCACTGCACATGCCCATACACTTATTTAAAATGAGAGCAATTCTGTTGCTCTTTCATCAAAATGACCTGTTATGTATAGATATCTCTATACATACAGACATATACATATCCTTCTGTCACTATCTCTCTCTCTCTCTCACATACATAGTATATCTATCTCTATGTATTGTCAAATAGATATATACCGATATATATAGCTATATATATTAAAACAATACAGATTCTCCACATATACCTACATAGCACATATACATATCATACACACACACACACACACACACACACACACACACACACACACACACACACACACACACACACACACACACACAGCTACATTTATATATACATCCCTGTTATATACATAAATATGTGTGTGGATCTCTGTATTGTCCTACATACCCTAATAATGGTGAGTAAAGCTGCAGTATCACACATCAATACTGTTGCTCAAAGGATCCAAAGTAAGGGCTCAACAGTATGTAATACCTTTACCTACAGACATCTGTGCCTGTTGTATGTCACCACATAGACAGAAACAGGTGAGAAGGTGGTGTAATGTATAATGTTGTCAACACACACATGGACAGGGTACATTGTTCCTGCCCACAGGCTTGCTTATCTAAGTGCAAACAGCCACATATGGCCATACTAGTAACTGCACACACATAGCTAGGATAATAACAGTTATCAATGCTAGGATAATAAATGCAGATAACAGTATGAAGCAATATCACTCTGTAGGCTACAGATGTTGTTCAGCACAAGCTTACTTTGTGTAATCCACAAGTACGGTGCCTGCAATCATGTATAAAAACAGACTTAACCTGTGGCATGTGTGATAAGGGGTCTATATTATATGAACGAAGTTTTATAACTTCGAATACCATATGATTGACACCATATGGTCGAAGTTATAAAACTTCGAAAAGTTAAAAAAAAAAAAGGAACCTAATGTGTTAAAGCAGAGGGGCAAGCCCCACCACACCCCCCCACACACCCCGCTCTTTAAATATACCAACTCCAAGACCAATATACCAACTCTGAGATCACACTACAGTGCAGTAAAGGGAAATCTTCCCTTAACCGCATTACAGTGCAGTCTCGGAGTTAGTATATTTAAAGAGCGGGGGGTCTGTGGGGTGCAGGGGGGCTTGCCCCCCTGCCTACAACCCTTAGTTTAGAGTTTATTCTTTTATTTTATTTGTTTTATATATTCAAAGTTTTATAACTTCGACCATATGGTGTCGATCATATGGTATTTGAAGTTATAAAACTTCAGGTATATAATATAGACCTGTGATAAGTGCTGCACTATAGTGTATAAGAATAGATAGGTAGGGGTTCTAATCTCACTCCAGCCAGTTGGGGTGCATGTGAGTGTGAGTGTGTGTGTGTGTGTGTTTGTGTGTGTGTGTGTGTGTGTGTGTGTGTGTGTGTGTGTGTGTGTGTGTGTGTGTGTGTGTGTGTGTGTGTGTGTGTGTGTGTGTGTGTGTGTGTGTGTGTGTGTGTGTGTGTGTGTGTGTATACCCCCCTGCAAAATGACTAACATTCCCTCATGGGCTATCTACCTGCAATGGTTACACACTTTTGGGCTTGATAAGTTGCTGCTGGCTTCCAAACTGTCCTCTTCTAGAAGGCCTGCTGATGTCATCCACCTTAAGACTACCAACTGCCAGTGTAGTGTCACACTTAAGCTGTGGTGTGTGCCTCAAGTACTGTGAGCTATAGTGTATAAGGCTAGATAGGTAGGGTTTCTAATCGCACTCCAAGCCACTTGTATGTGTATGTCCATACGGCATAAATATGATCACCTCAGTAACTTAGACATAGGTAGGGTTTGCAGTATTTTATTTGTAGCAGGTGATGTTGTCCCGCCCAAATGGTTGACCACAACAAGGCCTGCTGATGTCATCAAGCATTATATGTCCTAAACTGATAGTACTAGCAGACACGAGGTGGGTTGCATGCATCATGTACTGTGATCTGTAGTGTGTACCGTTACATAGGTAAGTATTCTAATCTATATACAGCCAACTTGTACTATGTGTGTGCCTTGTTGCGTCCTGTATGCAGTAAATGGAAGTAGTGCTAGCCTCAATGTAGCCATGTTTGTGAGTGAGGCTGTTAGACCATTTTACATCATGTTATGGAACCATAGGATGTTTGAACTTCACCAGCATAATGGCCATACAGTCCTCATAATCCTAGACAACTTTCTGCCCATAGATACAGGATCAGCACATATTGCCCCATTCCAAGAAGGACACAGGCACATGATGGTCGTCCAGCCAATCATACAGATGGCATGTGCCGAGGTGCACTGAAGTGCTGTGTTTGCCATCAGGCAGGGTTCTGTTTCAAAGGTGTGTTAAAGTCTGCTAGATAAATCTCTCCCACCAGCATGTATTACTAACATCACATACAAGGTTAATGTCCTTACAGTGAGTTATCCATCTACTATGCCTCCTACAGATAGGCAGCATATGCAATAAAACAGGGTCACACATTGCTTTGATCACCTATGAGTAGTCTATATGCCACAGGCTACAATGATGCTCATTGCAGACTATCCTCATTGAACACAAACTGAAGACGTAACATGTCCTTGTGAGGGAAAATACTGTTGTGTGCAATTGCCAGTACTGCTTGGAAAGGTACATTACCAAATGGCCATTGCACTCAGATACTGGCATGCTGAGGGAAGAGTACTTGGAATTTATGAAAATGTCACTTATAGGTGACTGCGCCCTCAACTATGCCATATGATTCCTGCCATACCACTGTAGAGATATGGTGATCTGAGGCACATTAAATGTAAACCTGTGTGGTCAGGTCTGTCTGCCCAGTTCTTTTACCCCTTAATATGTACAGTGTCTACACTCATAGGAGCCATAGTTGCCACACTTTTTTGTTCAATGTCTTCACCCTCTGACCATCCAATATCTGTGGCCTCCGGGTACTGTGTATGTGTTGGCATACTGATTGTTTATGGTGACAATGAGGGCAGAAGAGGGATGTCAACCTCTGGGACAGAATCAGCCCCCAAAACCCTCACTTGTGTATCACTGTGGCCACCATCATCATCAGAGTGACATCAGGTTGTGTAGGGGACAGACACCAACCCCCTCTCTGATTACCTGTGATTGTTGTTGTTGTATCTTTTGGCTTTTCCTGGTTAGGGGTTGCCACAGCGGAACTACAGTCCGCTAATGATTGGCAGTAGACTTTTACGTACCGAATTGCCAGCCCTGATGCACAACCTTCAACGAAGGTATGCCCATTCATGCATGTCTCCACACAGAAGATGTTTTAGCTGAGAATCGAACAGGACAACATCTTACTGTGAGGCGACAATGCTACCGCAGCACCACCAGCACAGCATGCAGTACATTAATACCAGCACTATTATGTTCTGCAGTACTATGTTGTGAAATAGTAAGCCTCTATACGCTGTCTGCACTATGACAGATCTGCTGAAAACCCAACCTCATATAGCAGGACATGAGGACAGTACTGTTTCCACTAACAGCTGTAGTTACTTGTAAAT
This sequence comes from Protopterus annectens, assembly GCF_019279795.1. Taxonomy (NCBI): domain Eukaryota; kingdom Metazoa; phylum Chordata; order Ceratodontiformes; family Protopteridae; genus Protopterus; species Protopterus annectens. The sequence goes on along the minus strand of NC_056725.1, from coordinate 238,383,198 downwards.
AAAATCTCATTACACTGCAATCTCATCAGCAACAGTGAGATACACTGTTGACATTTGTGTAGACTCTGCACAGCTGACACATATGACATTCTATAGTGTCCTGACAATACTGTCACATCTATTACTGTGGTCACCTACAAGGCATAGGTATGAATCTAACATGTGTACAGTCAGAAAATATGTGTGCAGTTTGAAATCATGCTGGCAGTACAGCAATGCAGGCAGCAGGCCTGGGATGACAGTCTAGGGATTACATTGCTGTAGACCTACACCTATAGCAAAACAGTGTCATGCTTACAAGGAGCAGGACCACGGGCTTGTCTAATAGCTGATGGACCTGAGAAAAGTTGAGGGAGAGGTAATGTCAGTTCCATTGCATTTTCCACCACCACAAGGTAATACATCCATATATCTCACATTTACAGTAGTTACTATGTTGATTGTTATATTGTCTAAATCTGAACATGACATTCAAACTGCAGTTAAACCCTTCTCCCCCCTCCAAAAGCAGACAGATCTGACATCCATGTAAGACTATGTAGGCCCTGACACACTGAATGCTACAGTATTGCAATACTGATCAAACTAGGCTTACTTGCATGCTTCTCTTCTATGGAAACTGTGGCATCCACATCCAGATGGATGCCTGCGAGTTGCTGTGTGTGCCTAGATTTGCCAGGAATTGCTCAGTGGCTGAGAGTGGCCACTGTAGGCCCCTCACTGGTGGTGCACGATCCCTGGTTACATCTGCTGCTCTCCTGCATGTGGCACTGATCATGTCTGTTGCGTGGTGTCAAACCTGCTCATATGTCCTGCTCTGATGACCTGTGGTGTTCACATCACAGTCAAGGTCAGACCACAATGCCTCCCGCTGTTCCCTATTGTGCCTCCTCCTGGACAGTAGGAGTTCATGGTGTTGACAGAGCCCTTCAAGTATTAACTCATTCTCTAAATTTCTGAAAGCTGCATGGCATCTTGCATACGTGTTTCCTGAAATATAGCAACATGGGAACACATGTCAGGATCACATATGTGGAAGTACAGTATGTAGAGATACAGCAAGGACAGAATGGCTGGCAATATCCACTGCTTGGTCACACATGTCATATTCCACAGTATGCAAATACACTAAGAATGTGGATACAACTAGGATACTAGTGATAGTCAGGTATTCCTGTGTGTGCCATGACAGATACAGCTGTAACATCATGCAGTCAACACTGGAGTCTATTGTAGTGTGTCCCCAAGGGGCAGCCCCCCTTATAATATGTCAAAACAACTGTGCCAAACAAATAACAGTGTGCTATTACAACCACTATAAAGGGAGAGTCCCACGAGGCCATTTTGCCAAATTGACAATATACATTCCACCCTTGATGTATTGCACATCCTGTGTATGTGTAACAAATCTGGAGATCATTGACATGTCATTATCACAGTTCTAAGAAAGGTTTAATGGTGTAATCCCTATTCTCCATAAGTATATTCACACATCTGCATCCTGATGTAAACAAAATGGTTACATACCTGATGGAGTGCAGTACTCTTCTGCTGATATGTACTAATAGTTAATATTTTGCATATGCATGTTTTGTGTGAGGAAAGTCTCATACAGATGGTTCCCGATAGCTAGCTGCTTGCCTTTTCAACATGCTTCTCATCAGCAGGTGATTGCCTCTTAACCAATCTGTGATTCTGAAATGCTAATTGCAGCCAACACAGCTGATTTACTCTATCATCAGCCAATCACATGCAACCACTGTACAATATATAAGGCCTTCATGTTGATTAGAAGCCCTTTCTGATATGTTGTGCTGGACATTTCTGGGGTGAGGAGACTGCATCATCACAGACAGTAGGTAGCAGCAACTTTTACAAAGAGGTCTGTGCACTACAGGCTGCAACTGCTGCTGCAGGTAATAGGCATAGGCAGAGAGTGTTAACACTTTAGAGGACAACAAGCTGTAGGATTAACTGTGGGAACTGTGTCAGCCTTGTTGTAGAAGCAGAGCCAGAGTGAGGGTAACCTTTACAGTCCAATTAAGGCATGCTATTAATGTAAGTATGTTAGGCAATGGTATCACTAACAGAGTACTAGGCCACATGTCTGTTGTGTCTTTGAGCAACATGGGGGATAAATATAAGAATATGTCCACCATTTGGGTGACTGTCTGACCATGTGTTACAGTCTGGTAGAAATTTGGAGCATGTATGAGGGCAGTCCTTGTTACAAACAGGAACTTCAAATGTGTATGTTAGTTGTGCAGCTGTTCTAATCAGCACTGTGAGTTTGAAAGGATTGTGTTGTGCACTTTGATGTTAGTGGCCCTTATTTACAGTACCTGACTTGAACTTCTTTGTGAATGCATATTAATGCATGGCGTGACATTTTATGCACTTATAGTTTTGCTATAGGGATATGTGAAGTGTGTTTCTGTCTGCAGGCCTGTGACTTCCATCAGTGAAAAGCAGACATTTCATTTGAAATGCATTGTGTGTATAAAGGGTGCATGACTCAGTCATTATTTGCTGGCTTCACAATGCTGTAATTTCACTGCTACACACCACTGGATTTGAACCCAGGACTGTGTGTGGCAAAATGTACTGTTTGCAAGGCATTTAACAGACTGAGCTACTGAATCACTGCTACAGCAGGTGTATTTTCAAGATATGTGGGCACACATACATGCTGTGACAAACATTTTCTACATCCATCAGTATGTGCATGCCTTTATATGGATGTAATTCTGCACCAGGGTCCCAGTTGAAGATGTATTTTGCCATTAATGGCTTCGCAATTGTATTTCTAAATTTTGCTGATAAAAGGGCACATTTACCTGGTATCACAGGGATCACTTATATCCATTCTTATGTGTTTGGCTTTCTAGTGGTGTAGTCTTGCACCAGAGTCCAAGGTACAGTCCCATTTTTTCCATTACATTTTAATCAAGTTTGCATAATGCAGCACAATGCGCAGCTATGCTGAAACATGCTTAATGATTGTAACTGACAATTACTATGTTTTATTTAAATCACCTGTTTTAATTAAGAGCTGTGTGGTGTGGCAGGTTAATGCAGTCCTCTGCAGGTGCTATGATCTTGGATTCAGAATATGGGGCTGGTGGTTTTTTTGTAGATCTGTATTATACATTTTAAAACACATATATTCAATATAGCTTTATTTAGCTGAATTTAGCAAAGGTGCGTGACACTGCACATCGCACAGCATCACGCTAAAAAATATAAAGAAAAGAAAATTGGGGAGATAGGAAAGGGGTGAAATGGTGAAATGGTATGCAGGCAGGGGGGAACATAGTGAAAGGCAGGTAGTGATGTGCAGGAAGAGTCTACGAAAGAACTATAGCTATCCATTTCTTGTAAAGCAACAACTGTGCACCCCAGTGAGTGGGGTGAGGACAACATAAGTACGTTGTGAAGCCGATTGTACAAAACGACATGTGTCCAATGGACATGTGTGTGAAATGGAGAGCTATGTATGGGGCAGGTTTTTTTTTGGGACAGGTGCCCATTTTTTTTAAGGTGAGAGTGGAATGTTGGGGAAGTGACACAGGTACGTATGGGAAAGGTAAGTTGGGTAGATGAGGATGCATTTGCAGACAGACAAGACACAGACAGGGGTGGTATGTGACACATGAGGGGGGGTGAACACCTTGGATGGGGAGGGTATTGTAGAATCTCAGTTCCATGTGCCTCCACAAGGCAGCAGCATGACTCACATCCCCACCCATGGGACTGTCAGCATTGTTCCATCACTGCCTGGGGGTGGCTGTGGGGGATGCTGGTCACTGGGGTGAGTCTGCCCCACCAGGTTGGCCAGCATGTCCTTGATCCAGTGCAGGCAGCGATCAAAGCTATGGTACACAATCCTGCACACAAAACTGGCAACTCAGCCCAGGTGACAACTCCCCCTCCACCACTGCTCCCAGAGGGGGGCCCGGCCCCATCATATGGGGCAGAACTACCTGACAGCACAGGTAGTGCTGGGGCAGCAGAGGAGACACCACCGGTCTGGGTCCCAGATGTGCTGGGACCCAGTGCCATGGCCGGAGGAGGCAAGTAAGGCAGATCAACTGGAATCAGCCTACCTTGATGTGCTGTGGTAAATGAGTTATAGCAATAAGTTAATGTTAGTAATAACCAAACCATTGTTAGTATTAACAGAATGGAACATTTATTTATTTTATTTTACATTTGTTAACTGGGGGTGTCTGACGAAAAGGCCCTTTTTCAGCAGAGGCCCGGGGAGAAAAGCTCCACATAGAAAAATTACAGATACATTTAGACATGATCAGTATACACACAAATTACAAAATACATGTTTTTACAGTGGTATGCAGCACATCAACACTTAGAGAGAACAAACAAAAAATATTAATTTAAAAATAAAGGTACTTAATCAATTTGTGGTGTACAGCTGAAATTTGAAACATAGGTAGAATACATGCATAGTAGACAGGTACAGTACATACATTGTAGATTAACCGGTGTTTGTGAGAATAGTTTTCAATCTTAATCAAGTACTCTAGGTTTAGTATTTGTACCTTATCCACTTTCACTAGCCTGGGGAGCAATCATGGCACTGCCAACTTTGCTCGAGATGTTGCCTGATGATGTCTTTAAAGGAGGCTTTGGATGATGTATTTTGAATGCTAGTGGGGACAGATTTCCATTTTTTAGCCACTGAACTAATATATAGTGCATCTCAAAAGCTATTGTAGCTGTTGGTGACGTCTAGTAGTAGTTTGCTTGATGATCTAAGAGGCCTTTTGGCTGAGTGATGTTGTACTAGGTTTTTAAGGGCAGGACACTTATTGGGGAGGTAATCGATAGAATGACAGAGGCAGAGCTGATTGTAGGTTAGGAGGTTGGGCAGTTCAAGCCAGTGGAGCTGTCTCAAAGCAGTACAGTGATGAGTTCTATATGAGCAATTTACAGCAATGTGTGCAATAAGTTATAGCAGGCTTCCATTTTGCTTAGTTCAGTTTTGTTGAGATTAGTCAGAATGGGAGATGTATAGAGTAGGGTGGATAGAAGTTGGGAGTGAGCAATGGCTGATCTTGCGTTGTTGGTAAGAAATGGTTTGATATGGTAGAGTGATCCCAGTTTGGCATGTACTTTTTTAATAGTTAAGTTGAGATGACTATCAAATTTTAGGTGGGAGTCTATGGTTATTCCCAATAGCTTAGCCGGTGTCACTGGAACGATTGGAGTAGCATTTGTGGAGTAGATAGTGAATTGACTGTTATCAGTGTTTTTGTCAGAACTGGTTATAATCATAAGCTGAGTTTTCTTTGGATTGAGGATAAGTTGGGCTTTGGTTATGTAGTTTTCAACATCAGAGAATGCTAGTTGAGTTGTTTGCAGGAGGGTGGGAATGTTTTGTGCAGCACAGATTAAGGTAGTGTCATCTGCATACTGAATGATAGATGCATGCTGTGTAGAGGTATGGAGGTCATTTGTGAATATTGTGAATAGTAGTGGTCCTAAGATAGAACCCTGTGGGACTCCTAAAGTTATGGTTAGCTGAGGAGAGAGAGAATTTTCCCATTTCACAACTTGGTACCTGTCAGTTAAGTAGCTTTGGAACCAGATAAGAGTGGAATTTGATAGGTGATATTGGTTTAGTTTGTTTAGCAGGATTTGGTGCGAGACTGTGTCAAATGCTTTGGACATATCCAAAAAAAGAGTTGACACCTGCAGGCCTTCATTTCTGAGATGGTTTGCTGTGTCTGTGAAGCAGAGGAGGGCTGTAGTGGTACTATGGGCAGGTCTGAAACCATGCTGAGTAGGTGGCAGGATGTTGCTGTCTAGGAGATATTTTAGCATCTGGGTATGGATGCATTTTTTTAGGATTTTGGCCACGGGGGAGAGTAAAGCAATGGGTCTGTACTTATTAAGTTCAGTGGATGTCCCACCTTTATGTATGGGTGTAACAGGATATTTTCCAGAGTTTGGGCACATAGTTTTCAACAATTGATCTGTTTATGAGAGTGGAGATTGGGATAGCAATAGCATCTGCTGTGAGTTTCAAGAAATAGCTGGGAAGTAGGTCGGCTGCTGTTGATGAGGTTTTTAGTTTGTAGAGCATGCTTTTCATTGAAGTGGTGGAAACTGTTTTGAGGGTAAAGCTTGTATTAGTGTTATTTGTGTTGGGGGGGATAGTGAGGAAGGAACTGTCCTGTGATACTAAGGATAGAATTGAGTTCACAAAGTGGGAGTTGAATTGTGTTTCGATGGGAACTTTAGTGTCAGGGGTGGTTGGTTTGGGGGTAGCCTTTTGTGTGGATTTTAGTAGCTGGTTTTAATTTTTCCAAATTTTTTGAGGGTTGTGTTGGTATTTAGTTTGTAATGTCGTGTAGTGGGATGTTTTGTCCAGCCTAATGCATTTGTTTGCATGGTTACGCAGTTTTTGGTACTTAGTTAGGCTTTGTGTTTCTTTGTTTTTTTTATAGTAAAGACAGGCAGTGTCTCTGGACTTGAGGATTTGTTTGGTTTCTTTACTGAGCCAGGGGTTTGTAGAGGTTCTAACCTTGATTTTGCGCAATGGAGCGACAGTGTCTAGGTGTTGTAGAAATGTTTTGTTGAAATATGCTACAGCCTGGTCAAGTGGGAGGGTTTTAGGGGGGTCCAGTCACAGTTACAGAGTAAAGTATTGAGGACCTCAGGAGATAATTTTTTTTGTGTTTCTAGTGGATATATACTTAGTGGTTTTGCATATGCTTGTTCTACTACATATAAAGTATATTATGTTGTGGTCACTTAAGTTGTCTGGGAGGCTGACTGCATGGGGGTACAATGTGGGGTTGTTAGGACCCAATCAAGGATGGATTCCCTTTTAGAATTTTTATCACATCTAGCTGGAATTTGGACTAGCTGCTGGTAGCCATGGAGATTTATTAGATTACTTGGTGGTTCTGATATGCAGGTGAACCAATCTAGGTTGAAATCCCCCAGAATAAGGGTTTCTTGTGAGTATGTGGAAGAACACCAGGATAAGAAGTCTTCAAGGCTAGCAGGTGTATTACCAGATGGAATATAGATCACAATTGTGGTGATGACCTTTTTAGGGTGAAGTTGAAGTTGTGAGATAAGTATGTCCCAATTATTGGGGGAGGGGTAGGAGTTTGATAATTGACGTATAGTTAAGTTGGACTTATACAGTAAGGCAGTTCCACCCCCTTTACAAAGTGGTCTGTTTGTCTAATGATATTGTAGCCAGTAGGGAGAACTTCTGAGTTAGCTATGTTTTTATTTAGCCAGGTTTCTGTTAAAGCAACTATGTCTGGGGAGTAGTGTGCTATTGTGGCCTGGAGTTCAGGTATTTTATTTTTGATACTTCTAATATTAATATTTAGCATTAAAAGATGGTTGGTTTTGCTGCTGTTGTTGATTTGCCCAGGGATGAAGATAGCAGGGGTGTTATGTTCTAACATTTGTGTTGAAGCCGTTTGTGTTGGACAGGATGGATTTGGGCCTGGGTTGGTGTGGATATCCCCACTTATGGTGAGCCTGGTGTTAAAATGGCGATACAGATGTTGGAGTTTGGTGAGGAGTGTGAGAAAGTATTGTGTTTTTTTTGAGTAGGAATGAGAGCATATGTGTTTAATTCTGAAATGGTCCATTATGTAGTTCTTGAACAATTGTGGGCAGATATTGTTATAATGTGTGGTGTCTGTATATGAGAGTGCATAATGTAGTGTTGTGCTACTAAGTTTAGGGATATTGCTAGAGTGATAACTTGTGGTGTTATAAAGAATTATTTGAAGACAGACTAGACTTATTTGTGCGATAGACATGGTTATAAAGTTTAAAATGGTACTAGGTGGGGGTCTGATTAGGAATTATAGGGTTGCACAATATGTGGATGGGTAAGTAGTGTGGGTGATGTAAAAAATGCCTAATGGGAATGAGATTGATTGGGAGTATTTTGTGTGGAGCAAGTTGGTGTGGTATAATGTGATCTGACTTGAGGAGTTGTGATTGGTGGAGGTGATGTGAGGGTGAGCTGTGGGTGTGGCTGTAATTACTATAAATGTAGAGGTAGTGGGGGTGGGAGGGAATAGGGGGCAGGGCAGGGGAGCAGAGAGAGCCCAAGCATTAGTGAGGGTGAACGGAGTGGGGCAAAGCCCACCAAGACAAGAGTAAAAAGTAAGTATTACTTTACAAATCTGAATGCTTAACAAATTCCTGAGGTCTAATGGCTTACAAGCAAGTAGAATGCAATTGCTGAAGAGCACTTGTGTCCTGGTGGGAGACTAAAAATTTAAAGATGGCTCCATGCTCAGCAGGATTCTAATATAGACTTAGTATTGGGGGAGGGAGATAGCATAAGGGGTGTAAACCAGGTGGAATGCAAAGAAACCAGAGAGGCAATCAGTGGAAAACTATCAGTGAAGGCCTCAGAGGGGGTAAGTAAAAATTCAAACTACCTGTAAAGTAAAGGAGAGAAGAGACAGCAAACTTTATTAAGGTTGGGAGTGTGTCTTCACATTGACTTGCTGATTAGTAACCAGTTTGTGCACAGATTAGAGTAGGGAGATACATTAGCAATGAAGGGGAATGCATAGAGATACAAATAAACAGGTGAGCCTCCAAGTGATACAAACTAAGGCAGAAAGCTCTGAGAGGGCTGCTTGATGGTTAATTTAGTCACAGGGATCTGAATTAAATGTATACTGTCTATTGTACAGTTAGGATTACTGCACTAGCGGGGGATGGGGGACAGAAGGCTACAACAGTCAGTTTTATTAGCATGCTGAGAACTACTAAGAAATTCTGCTAATGTAATAGCTTCACTCTCATAAAAATTACAAGTAGAATGCCTGGGTGGACTGACCCTGCTGTTGAGGCTAAAAATGTATAGCCTTGTTTAGTTTTGAAGTACTGATTCCTTCTTATACTGTATGGGTGGAGTGGTAGCCGCAGACTGCAGATTTACTTGAGTGTGCTACTGCTGTTGAGGTTCAAAATGTATATCCTTGTCTAGTTTTCCAGTACTTATTCCATCTTATACTGTATGGGTGGAGTGGTAGCCGCAGACTGCAGATTTGCTTGAGTGTGCTCAGCAAGCAGAATGCAATTGCTGAAGAGTGCTTGTGTCCTGGTGGGAGACTATAAATTTAGGGTTAGGGAGAGGTTAAGGATAGTGCATAGTTAGTTGTGTATGTGGGGTTTAGTGTAGGGTTAGAGGTAGGGTTTTGGTGCTTTCATGTTTATATGATTTATTAATCCAAATACATATTGATGTATATTATGGGGTCTATATTATCAAAGCAAAAAACCCTATTCCCGAATACCTGAAAGTCGACACCTATACTACAAACTGCGAAAATCCCGAACACACTAAACTGTGAAAAAAAATTGAACTGTCATAGTCGGCCAACCTCACCATCTGCTACATACTACCTACCCAAAGAAAATAAATAAACCACACAGATACACTAACCAAACCCTACTTCTAACCTAAGGTAAAGCACCAAAACCCTACCTCTAACCCTACACTAAACCCCACATACACAACTAACTATGCACTATCCTTAACCCCTCCCTAACCGTAAGGTCCGTAACTACCGCACACGTCCTCTACACACATACACCCAAACAAAATAAATAATCCACATACATACATTTAACAAAACCCTACCTCCAACACTACACTAAACCCTACATACACAACTATCTATGCACTATCCTTAACCCCTCCTTAACCCTAAGGTCCATAACTACCACACACTTCCCCTACAGACATACACCCAAACAAAATAAACAATACACATACATACACTTAAAATAACCCTACTTCTAACACTACACTAAACCTTACATACATTACCTATCTATACACTTATCTTAACCCAAATCCTAACACTGAAGTCCTATCTATCTCCCACTTACCTTACAGAGCTATACCGCAGACGGGCCAACCAAAACAAATCGACATTTTGGAATTTGCGGTGGTTTTGTACATTCGGGCTTTCTGTACTTTGTGCAATACTGGTTGACATCTTTGTATCTGCTCATTCGGTTTTTCGCGTTCATAATATAGACCCATATTATGTGTAACACAACATTAAATATCATAACAATCAGTATGTTAACAGCATGCCGGTAAGACTTAAACCATAAGGCCAACAAAACAGTTAGTTTAACAAAATATATTAATATTGAATCATAATAAAACACAACAATAATAAATCACATTTTAGCAAAATATAGTTAGTTTAACAAATATGTTAATATTAAATCATAATAATAAACAGCAATAGTAATTAAATGAAGATAAGGGGTTGAGAGAGAGAGAGAGAAAGAGAGAGACATTCCATTAGTGACATTGCGGATTATATTCCTGAAAACACTGGCAATAAATACTTCTACAGGTGTGTAGTGTCAGTTTTGAGTACAGTGAGCACAATTCTCCTATAGCTCATGTAGCACGTGCATACCTCTCATGCTGATAGCATGGGTCAGTATGGGCCAAGCCATAATAAATGCAAGTACACAACTACACAGAACAGTTTCACATAATGTGGACTTATATAACTACCAAGGTGTTCTGTAAATTAATTTGGTAATACATTGCATTCCAGGTATTCATTTATCTGATAATCATGTGAGAGACAGATTAAGCAGTTTTAATAACATTACTAGAAATTGTGACACTTGAGAAGCATGTTTGTGAACAGTAAGTAAACTACACAGCCATCATGCCTTAGCTGGCATGTACGGGAATAGAACCCAATAGCCTTGGCTGCAGCTGGGACATCTGCAAATAATGTAACAACTGACTGTTGCAACTTAGAACAGATGTGTGAGGAATACAGCCTACAACAAATATTCAGACAGATTTAGCTAGGAAAACACAATGCTGCTTAACACTTTATTGGCATTACTGATAATTCTCTGTGATATCTACAAACAATATCTGCTCATAACATGGGCTACCTCAACCATATATATTTTGTTCCTGGAGTGGGAGAAAATGAGTGACTGAAATTGTCCTGGAGACAACTTTGAACCATACTATGAGTTGAGCAATACATGTTACAGGATATTCGTTTTGCATTCTAGAACTATTACAGTGTTATACTTGACTGCATTGACAGTAAAGCACACATTCAAAGAATTCAGCCATACTGCATATATTAAGACAGATTTATTTAGGAATCAACAATGCTCTTAACACTTTATTGGTATTGCTGATAATTCTCTGTGAAGTCCACACACAATATCTGCCCACAGAGTGGGCTACCTCACCCATATACCTTTATTACCTGGAGTAGGAGGAACAGAGAGCATTATGTGACTGATATTGGCTGGAGACAGTCTTGGACCATGCTATGAGTTGAGCAATGCAGTTTGCAGGCTATTAGTTTTGCATTCTGCAACTATTGCAATGTTCCACTTACCTGCAGCAACCTTAGCATAGACATGAAATGCATACAACTCTACTGCAATTGTTATCACACCACAATCCTGCTGTACACCATTTTGCTTACTGTTATTGGTATTGTTTATTGTTTATTGCAATGCAGTTATTATTGTTCATTTATTGCACTACAGCTCTAATTCCATTTATTGTCCTACAGTTCTACTTGCCCATTTATTGCACTACAGTTTTTACTGTGTATACTTTATTTCAGTAAATCTTTTACTCTTTATTGCTTATTGCACTACAGTTAGCATAATAAATTTGTACTTACCACACTCACGGCACAACCTGGCTAGGTACCCGGCATGGGACTAAATACTGCAAGTCTTTTCAGATGCAGCTGTTAGGAGAGAAGCACACCATTATGCATACCACTTTTGGATACATTCAGCTTGCATTTTGGTAAAACAGTGGAAAACATACTTACATATTTGTGAGGCATGCCCATCTCTCGCCTCTTGGACCCAGGTGTCCAAGGTTGCCCTCTTTCTCCTTTTCAATTTATCATAATGGTGCCAACACTGCTCACCAGTGCAGGGGATACCAGTAGCACTGGTAGGTTCCTGGCCAACTGATCCCAGGCCTCTGCCTTACATTCTGAGCCCTGGAAAATGCCCTGCATCAGCCTGGGTTCATAATTCCATACCAGGAGACCAACAAAACCCTGGATTCCTGCACACCCCATCTCTGTGCCTGAAAGCGTGCACCCTCTCCACCACCTGGCATATCAGCAGATAAGCAGACTCCAAAGAATGGTGCAGAATTTCCACCTATTGCGCCTGATATGGGCTCTTTTCCCAACTTTACACATCATTGAGCAACATTCATTAATATGCCGCATCACTTAGCAGTGAGCAAACCAACTACCAACTAAGCAGAGCTAAACTGTGTGAAAACTCACACAACTGTGCTTCTAGCAAAGCTTAGCACAATGCAAACAGTAATAGCTATTAGCATGTTTAAGCAGTGCTTATCACAGTGCAGCAGTATCATATTTAACAAATTTGTTTTTAAAATTAAACACAGATAGTAAATGAAATTACAGATATGTTATGGCTGCTACGGACTCAAACCCAGAACCTACTAATCATTAGGCTGTGACTCTACCCATTTAGCTACTTGGATATTATAAAAATCAGTATACCTTCACATATACTACTAGGTTACCTGTTAGCATTGCTGAGCACTGCGACACACCACTCAACTCCACTTAATGAGAACCAGAAATAAAAAATTAATTACATCCAATTTCTATTTTTAGATGTCTGGCTGGTGTCTGTTATGTATGTATAAGCACCACTTGGCTTTGCTGCACTCTACGCTGTGCAGAGCGAATGGCAATTTAAAAAAGAAATAATAAGAACATTTAATTATGATAATTACTTACATTTGGTTTCTGTTTTTAGATGTGTAGCAGGTGTCAGCTGTCTATATGTGAGCACAGCTTGCCATTGCTGCACTCCACGCCGCCCAAACATACAGCAATAAAAAATACATTTACATAATGTAAATATTATAACAACAAACACATCATAAACATATATCACACATATAAGACACCTTCACAGGATTTCAACAGTAGTGGAAAACATAAAAGGGAACTTCATCCTCTACATAACATCTGACCAGGCATTCACAACCATGGGTAGCTTTTACACTTCTCCCTACATGGATTCAATATCCCTGTTCCTCTGCTCTCCCTTGGCAGTGAGTCATCATTAGTATGCATGGTGTGCTGCCGGGGGGGGGGGGGACCGTGGCATGTACATGGATACATTCTGTTCAGACTCTACATAGTGCTTATATGGATTTTATTAAATCCTGGGGAATCTGTGGGTACTGAATATGCAATTCCATCCTGTTTTGTTTATACATTGGTGGAAGTTTAAATCTTTAGGTCTAGTGTTTGCAGAGTTGTTGGTCTTACAAGACAAATGGTACAAGAGGACCAGGAGGGCTGCATCCTTAATGGTGCAGAAAGAAAGACACAGAGTACTGCATACAATCCTATAGGATTCAGAGTACAGAGACAGGGATTTGTGTTTGTCTTGATATCCCAGATTATTTAGGCTGACAAGCTATTTAGTCAGAGGTCAGCAAGCTTTTTAGTCAGTAACCACTGAACTTCCCATTTTGGGTTATATGTCTAGACAGGTACTAACCAAATGGGGCATTATACTCAATAACTGGACTAATTAAAGTTGAGTATAGAGAGATAATAACATCTTTTGACTTTGAATGAGATGGCTTTAGTTATCTGTTGTGCTAAACAGAAGGACTTTCTGAGTACAGATGATATATGGGGGTCAAAAGAGAGAGAGAGATGTCGACCAAGGTGACAAGATCTCTGACTCTTGTATTAGCTTGGAGTGCAGGCTATGTTATAGTTTAGGGTTCATAGGTTCATAGGTTCATAGGTTGGTACTAGGCTATCAGCCCTAGGGCCTATACAAGCCTAGCCATAACAATTCCATGGCTATTTCTTCCCACATTATTTACTTTCCTGGACCCCTGTCTAGCAGGGTGACTGACGTGATCCCTGGGGTGAATTTCCTTTCTCCCATCCAATTGTCAAGGTTCCTCTTGAAGAGGTCCAAAGAGGCACTCTGCTTGACATGTATGGGCAATCTATTCCAGAGTCTGGGGAGTCTCTGGGTCAGGAACCTATCCCTCCAGCATGTTTTGTTTATTGTGATGACAAGGTTTAGATCCCTGGAGCGTGTAGCTCTGAGGGATTGGGATTTCTTTAAGTGTAGCATGTCCAACAGCTCTGGGTTTGACATGGCCTTGTATGTTAAGCAGAGATCGCCTCTGAGTAGACGATATGCGACAGAGTATAGCTGGAGTTTTTTAAGGCGGTCAGTGTAGGGCATCTGCTTTAGGCCTGCGATTCTTTTAGTGAGGTATTTCTGAGGCCTTTCCAGTTGTTGCAGATGTCTTGAGAGGTACATACCAAATGGGGAGTTGTATTCTATAATGGGTCTAATGAGGGATGAGTACAGTGGGACAATGACCTCCTTCTTTCTGGATGAAAAGCCCTTTGTGATGAGGTGTGCCACATAGAAGGATTTCCTGACTGTTGTGGTGATGTGGTTATCGAAGGTGAGACCACTGTCCACCTCTGTCCCTAAGTCTCTTATCACACTTTCTGTGTTTAGTGTACTGCCACCTATATGGTAATTCATGGATACATGTTTTTTCCCAAAGGGGATAGCAATACATTTCTTGGCATTGAGCTTGAGCCCATGGCTCTGACACCAAGCATCTGTTTCTGTAAGGCCCTTTTGTAGAGTATCCACTTCATTTGGGGATTCAATAATGGCTCCCAGTTTGCAGTCATCTGCAAACTTTGTTAGCCAGAGTCCCTTAGTGTTGACCTGTACTTCAGAGAAGTAGATGCCAAACAAGAGCGACCCCAGGACTGAACCCTGAGGTACTCCACTTGTCACTTGTCTGGAGCTGGATTTGGAGTCGGCTACTTTTACAGTGTGGGTTCTATCAGTAAGCCATTTAGCAACCCATTGGTGACATAGGGATTAATGCCCAACTTAGTAAGTTTATCTATGATTCCAGAGTGGGGGATGGTGTCAAAGGCCTTGGCAAGGTCTAGATAGGCTGTGTGAACCACCTTACCCTTGTCCATGGCTCTGGAGACTGATTCAAAGAAGTCAGTCAGGTTCAGGAGACAAGATCGGCCCTTCACAAACCCAAACTGGGTGGGGTCCAGTGTTTGAAGGTTGCCAATGTCTTTGTTTATAAGTTCCATGATAATACGCTCCATGGCCTTGCAGATAAGGCTTGTCAGACTGATGGGACGGTAGTTTCTGGGATCCAAGGTGGATCCCCCCTTGTGGATTGGGGTAACTGTAGCTCTGCGCCACTCAGTGGGCATGAAACCTGAGGTGAGGCTATGATTAAACATGACACTTAGATGAGGTGCCAGTTCATATTGTAGTTCATGTAGTACACAGCCCGGGATGTCATCTGGTCCCATGGATGCTGTATTCTTGGCTTTAGAGAGTGCATTTTGTACCTGTGTGGCCGTTATTACTGGAATTTGGCAATCTTCCAGTATTGAGATGGGCCATTTAGGGGTGAGAGGGGGGTGAAGTTGGCACTGAATCGATCTGCCAGGATATTGGCAATATCCTTTGGATCAGTATATTTAATGCCATTCTGTTTTAGCTCAGAGCAGATCTGAGCATTGCCATTTAGATTCTTGACATAGTTATAGAATGCTTTGTGGTTGTCTTTGGAATCTTTGGCAATTTTATTTTCGTAACTAGCTTTGGAGGATTTTATGAGGCATCTCAGTTTCTTACTGAGGCTAGTAAGGGGTTTTTCCATCCTGGGATTTTCCTCTTTTCTGAAAAAGTTTCTTCCTTTTGTTGTAAAGTTTGTTTATGGCAGGGGACCACCAGATTGGCTTCCTTTTTTTTGGATGAGAGCATTTTGGTTCTATTTGGGATGGCACGATTCATGCATGAGTGGATGTGCTCGTACAGTGCCTTAGTGTAGGATTCAGCAGTTGAACTTTCAGTTCCCGTCTGCATGGGTGTTATGAAGTTTGTCACTTCTGACTTGAGTAGCATGAAGTTGGCTTTGGAGAAGTGTTTTATGGTGGTTTCTTTACTGGGGGGGTGGGTGTGGGATGTGGATGTTAAGGGTGATTAGCTTATGGTCAGACCTGACTAGCGAGGGGGTGACCATAGGTATGGAGCATTGATTTCCCATGTTGGTAATGACCAGGTCTAGGATATTGGAGCCCCTGGTGGGACTATGGATTAGTTGATCCAGGGCATTGGAATTTATGAATTCCAAGAACCGTTGCGGTTCTTTGCCAAAAGCACCTATGCTACACTTTTATGCATTCCATTTTAGACCCCTTTTCAGTACTTAATTGATTAGTGAGGTTTAGTTCATCAACAACTTTCATTAACTATAGGCCAGGGGTAGGTGTTTGGAGGCTGAAGAGATTTATCCCAGACAGGAGGGAGTCCTAGCAGAAATCACTGAGGTACACCACTAACTTCTTGTTTGCTTTTTGAGGTAACACCTGTTATGTCATGTGGGTTTTACCTTGTCATTATCTCGTTATTGTCAGTTTTCAATCCATCTTACTGCACAGGGTCTAAATTTAGATCTTTTAAATTGTTAACAATACTTGAATGGGGGATGGTGTCAAAGGCCTTGTTCAGGTCTAAAAAGTCTATATGGCCTGCATGACCACCTTCCACAACCTCCATGTCTTTCTCAAAAAATACAATAGGATGAGCATATGTGATCTTCCCTTTAAAACCAAACTGATGCTGATGAAAGTTTATAAGATTTTTGATCTCAGAGTTTATGAAGTCAGATATAATGTAATCCATAGCTTTACAAATTAAGCTAGGGAGAGTGAATTGCTAATGGTCATCTGAGTCAGTTCTGGTTCTCCCTTATGGAAGGGCATCACAGTTGCTGTCTTCCATGTTTCAGGTACATACCTATTAGCTGAATTTACAAATTAAGCTAGTTAGAGTGAATTGTTAATGGTCCTCTGGGTCAGTTCTGGTTCTCCCTTATGGAAGGCATCGCAGTTGCTGTCTTCCATGTTTCAGGTACCTACTGATTTTAAGTTATCTACTTTAGAAGATATTCTGCAAGGATGTGTTTGACACTTTTTATTATAGAAGCAGGTATGTTGTCTTGTCCCACTGAAGTGGTAGTTTTGGCTTTTGATAGTGCAGTTAGGGCATGCTCCTTTAAGATCTTAGGTGGATTTAAAGAATTAAGGATTTTTAGAGTTTTAAATGCTGTCTCTAGGGTGAAATTTCACTACATTTGACTGCCACCGTATTATAGGTTCATAGGTGTTTACTAGATTAATGGCCACAAGGGCCTTTTTAAGCCTATACTTGGATCCCAAATCTCTGACAAGTTCTGATAACCTTGATAACTGTAAGTAGGGGCTTGGGAGATGGAACATTTACAAGCTGTCCTGGGAAATGAACCATTTTAGGCTGCCTGTGTCCATTAGAGACATAGGTGCCAAACCAGGGATGAATTTCCTGTTCCCCACCCATCCAGTTGTCCAAGTTACACTTGAATTGGATTAAGGAGGAGCTCTGTTTCACATTGATGGAGGAGCCTGTTCCAGAGACAGGATAATCTCTGGGATACATAACTGTCTCTTCAGAAGGTCCTATTTATATCACAGGCAAGGTTTAAGTCTTTAGAATGGGTACTTTTGGTGCTGTTTGTTTTGTGGGTATGCAGGAGGTCCATCACAGTGGGGTCTGACAATTCCCTGTTTGCCAGGCACAGATCTCATATATCTTTTGGGTTAGAGTGGATAATACTATTTTGAATTAATTTACAGAACTGATCTGTATTGTTTCTTAGGTTTCTAATTTAGATAAAGAAAGGTTTATAATTGTTCTTGGCCTCTGATACCTGTTTCAATTCATGATCAGCTTTGATTCTCCTAACAGCAGCTTTTAGTTCTTTGCTAATCCCTTTGATAGAGTCTTTAAAGATAGTGAATTTAGATTTAGTTTTGGATTTTAGGAGATGTCTCCCTTCTGTTATAGAGATTGTTTATGCTAGTGGACCACCACAGATGTTTGCTTTTGAACTTCCAAATATAACTGGTTCTTATATGGACTACTTATTCTATGCATTTTTCCAAGTAGGAGTAAAACTCTTAACATAAGTAGCAGCTTCAACTACTGAGGACTACTGGCATTACAAGTCAATTTAGAGATCTCATTATAGAGTTTGAGTAAATCTGCTCTCTTGAAATCTTTAAAGTCTGATTTGTGTGCTGGGATGGGGATTGTGGCTTTAATGGAGAAGGTTACTAGTTTATGTTCAGATACAACCATTAATGAAGGTACTATGGAAGTGGAACAGCAGGGAGTTATACTGGCAAGAAGAAGGTCTAGAATGTTGCACCCTCCTGTGGACATTGACATCAGCTGTTATAAGGAATTAACATAGTCTAGGAATCTCTAGGTATTGTTTGCCAACTGCCTTGACATTTGTGCTTTAATACACTACATCACGGATTTGTATTTGCTTAGCCTTAGTCATGTTTGAAATGGATTTTTGGGCCAGTTTACTTACCTGATTAGCAAAAGAATAAATATGAAAATAAATAAATAAATAAATAAATAAAGGGGTGGTGCAGTGACAGTGATGCAACAGGTAACATACTTGCCTTTGTTGCTGGAAGACCAGAAGGCTGCAGCTTCTATTCCCACTCAAGGTAGGGGTGTAGCCAGAATTCTACATTTTGTCCTCAAACTTAATGTTGTACCTCCACCACCCACCTATCATTTTAAAAAATGTACTCAACCCTCAAAATGCTACCCCCAGACATATTGGAAGTGGATACGTTATTTTTAACTTTTACCATTTATACCCATACAAAGCTATTTTTAGAGATGCATTCCTTTCACACAAGCATTCTTTGTGTACCTCTATACTGTAAATATTTGTTTGCACAATTCTACGCATTCTTTGCTTTTTGAGAGTTGAAGTTTCCAAGAGATGCTTAGAGAAAGATGTACTCATTTGAGTACACTGAGTATGCCTAACTACACCCTTGACTCAAGGTGACTGGATTGCTAACAGTGCAGCACCGGGGGGTGGGGGGTACTGTACTCCCATGTGTGTCATCCTTTGGATGAGACATTAAACCAAATGTCCCATCTGTGAGAGCTGGCGGTCGCTCAGGTGGATATAAAAGATCCCATGGCATCTGTTGAAAAGAAAAGGAAAAGTTTCTTGTTGTCCCAAATTTCCCATAGTAATAGAAATACCACCTTAGGTCTCCCTGTTAAGAGGCCTCCAGCCTGGTGGAACTAACCTATTCAACAAAGGATAAATAAAAACGGACAGATAGATAGACAGATAGATAGACAGATAGATAGATAGACAGACAGATAGATAGATAGATAGATAGATAGATAGATAGATAGATAGACAGACAGACAGATAGATAGATAGATAGATAGATAGATAGATAGATAGATAGATAGATAGATAGATAGATAGACAGACAGACAGACAGACAGATAGATAGATAGATAGACAGACAGACAGACAGACAGATAGATAAATGGATAGATTGATAGGTGGATAAAGTTAATCAATGGGTATTTGGGTATTTGTAATCATTCATTAAGAATGGATTTTTCATTATTACTATTCCAGTAAGTACCTTCAGGAAATTCATTTCTCATAGTTGTCTTGTGATGAGGATGGCATCCTATAGCTGACAATAAGTTGATAGTTTTTTTTAGGGTAAGTTGGAGTTTATTGGGCTCTGTTTTAGGGACTGTAGGAACCTACATGATAAGTGGTAAACCCAGGTAAGGAAGGAGTGCTGTTTTTACACTGAAAACAAGTCTTGATCATAACACAGGTATAGATATGTTCATACTGCAAGGGGGTCTCAATGTCAGGCAATTTGTTATTAAGACTTGTGGCATGGAGGAAGGCTACCTTTGTAAGGTCTGAATTTAAGCATACTGAAGTTTTATCAATTATGATATGATGTTTAGCAGCTGGACTATGCTGAAAAATGCATTATGGGGTAGGAAGACTTTTCACTAGCAGACAGAAGGCATGGGATGAAAGATGCAAGCTGTCCTTTGCCTAGCAAGTAGATCTGTCATCCATCTCATTCCTTGCTGCCACATACTGCTCCCCCACTGAAAGACACCAACTACTTAGCCCTATACCGTTCCTGCATGGAATTCCATTCAGTATGCAAATCACCTCATTTGTTGGTGAAAACCATGCAAATGAGGTGATTCTGTGATCCAGCAAGCTGAAGAGATTCCGTATAGGAACAGTGTCAGTGCAAAAATGTATTCGGCTAGTAGCCGAATACATTTTTCCATCTGACAAAACGGAGGCATGACAGCTCATGAAAAGCATGTATTATGTAGAACAGACTAGCCAATGGCCAAATATAAGGCCACTGGCATGAAAAGCCACATAACTTTTTTTAAAAATAAAACTTTTATTTTTTTTGGCCAATCTCTGCCGTTTAAGCTAAGGGCAGTGGCGCGCAAACACGGGTGTCGAAAATAAATAAAAAAAAGGAAAAACTGCCATTTAACAGAAATATGCATTCTGCCATTATAGTTAAACGCAAGCAGAATGTAAACAAGACAAGGGAGCACTGGTTGCTAAGAGGAAAGGGTGCACTTGGGAATTGTAACTATGAACCTGCACACTGGGGTATGCAAATGAATGGACCTATACTGAATCACAGATTTCTACCTAGTGGAAGCCGGTGCAGTAATAGGGAGCCATGTAGGCAGGACAAAAGGATAACTTAGTAGGGGGTGTGTCATGCTTGATGTAAACTTACTGGAGCCCTGCGGCCCATGTTTTCTCTTAGCTAAGCAGAGCTAAAGCGGGGGGGTGTCTCACAATGTTTAGCACTGTTTTCCCCTGCTTAAATGGGTGTGCATGCCATGGTTTTAAACAAAAAAAAAGAACAACAGGAAATAGCACAGTTCACATGTGAGCACTGCGTATGTGCGGTGCACCTTCGGGCTTAAACGGGAAGTCAATGGGAAGGGAAAACAGCAGTATGAAGGCAATCAAGGAGAAGTAGCATAGCTGGCAGGTGAAATGTATCAGAATCAGCCAATTACACAGGCAGCAGCCCAGCACAGTACTTTAAACTATGCAAACACCTTTCACTCTGTTTTTTTCCACAAACTCTACACCACTGGTGTACACAGATGTGGACTTTTTACCTGACAAAACTAACAAAATGATAGGGGCTGTTGTCGCTCTGTTGTTGTATCTTTCGGCTTTTCCTGGTTAGGGATTGCCACAGCGGAACTCCGGTCCGCTAATGATTGGCAGTAGATTTTTACATACCAAGTTGCCAGCCCTGACGCACAACCTTCAACGAAGGTAAGCCCATTCATGCATGTCTTCACACAGAAGACACTTTAGCTGAGAATCGAATAGAACGTCTTACTGTAAAGCAACAATGCTACCGCAGCACCACCACCGCAGTGCAAGAGGCTGAGGGTAGTGAGAATGTGAAAGCTGATGACCATCCCACAGTGAGGAGGAGGAGAAGAGTGTGCAGACCCAGGGTAACCTACCAGGGCCTACATGAGCTGGAGATAGTGGAGCTCTATAGGGTGGACAGGGGCATTCTACAGCAAACTTTTGAGCTGTGCCGGCCACGCCATATACACAGAACCAACAGAGAGGAACCCATCCCAGTGGATACCAAGGTATGTGTAGGCTTAAGAATACTAGTCACAGGTACCTTCCAAAGGGCAACTGGGGATATCATGGGGATCTCACAGGCATCAGAATCCAGAGTACTCCACCAGTTCCTGGATGTCATGTCAGCACATGCCGATGAGTACATATATTTCCCCATCACCCATGAGGTGTTGACCAGCAGTATGCGTCTCTTCCACCAAATAGAAGAATACCCTGAGGTATTGGGTGCTATAGACTGCACGCACATACATATCAAAGCATCACCTGGTAAGTGGGGTAGGGTCTACATAAACCGCAAGGGCTTCCATTCCATCAACTGCCAGGTCATGTGTGATGCCCAGGCCAATATCTTGAATGTATGTGCTGGCAGCCCTGGAACCTATCACAACTACCACGTCTGGCATATGACACAGCTGTACCAGTCATTTGCCACTGGGGACATCCTATATGGCCACCTAGTGGGTGATGCTGGCTACACACTGGAGCCATGGCTGATGACACTCCTCAGAAATGCACACACACCTGAACAAGAACTCCATCATGAGGCACATGCACAAACCAGAATCATAATAGAGTGTGTGTTTGGGATGCTCAAGTCACTATTCTGCTGCCTGGACATATCTGGTGGAGCTTTGCAGTACTCTCCAGCTACATGTACACAAATGTTCATAGTATGTGCCATGCTACACAGTATGATCCTGCGGAAACAGCTGCAGCAGGAACAGCACAGGGCAAGGCCACAAAGCCCTCCACCATTGCAAGGCCAGCACAGGCACAGAGGGACTTGGAGGAGGAACCACCTGAGCCTGCCCATGTAGGCAGAAGGAGGCGTGCCCAGTATGCCCAGGTCTTGGCAAAGAGGCAATGCATAGCACATACACTGACATGGTAGGGACCCAGGGAATGACACTTCTCTCTGACTCGCACATACAGTAAAAGGGATGCCAAACATGACACTACCTGTGCTTTACCATGTATAGGGAGTGTACTATGTGCATCCGATATAGTCAGCCCTCCAGCACCATCCTCAATATTGGCCCAGCCACAAGGTAAGTCACTTTTCCTATCAATTGCTGAATGGAGTAGAATGTTATGCTAGTTCTATCTATGGTATGGATGCAAGCATGCAAGGGAATCGAGTGGCTGAATGGGATGGCAGCAGATACTGGACACCTATATGGACAGCATGTAATTCATAACAAATACTGGTGTCAACACACTAGGCAGTACTGGACAAGGTGACAAATCCCACTGCAGTACATGTGGTGGCCCAAATGTGTGTCCATAAGGCACACACATGCATGTCAGTGAGGCTCACATACCCACCACCAGCCTCAGCCAGCAGGACAGGTGTAGATGACCATAAAAAAAGGCTGGGCTAAAGCCTCCAATTGATGGCAATGGTAAACATCCCCCCTGCAGACCTACACAGACAGACTGCAACAGGTCTGGCAGTTGTATGTTAGTTCTGAAGGGCAAGAAGTCTGAAACTGAAATGCAGGTCAATAAAACCTAAGATCTGTACTCTACTGATATGCCTCTAGTCTGCATGACAGGTCAGAATAAAAAATGATGTGGAAGCCAACAGAGTACCTGACATACCAGTACAGTCATAGCACAGTTTAAAGTTGTCAGGTGTGCCCCCCCCCCACAATCCTATGTAGAAATGCAGTAACATGTAAGTGTGAGGAGTAATATCAGTGGAGCACAGATTACCCGAGCTGGCCCAATCTACAGGATAGATTGTTGCATGTGTACAATATGCAGGGGTCTGTGTGTTAGGTTGCTGTGTGTTCAGTATTGTCTGGAAGTGGTCAGCATGTAGGTATGGAGGGTTTGTGTCTTGGAGGCCTGTGGCCAGTACTGTGGTTGACAGGGCCATGTTCCGACAACTGCAGTGCCAAACACAATACTTCTCAGCAATATCCATGTCAGCAGTCATCCAGAAGTCAATATCTGTCACCATCTGAAAGATGGCCATACCATGAATGTGGGTCCATACAGACACACAGTACACAGGTAGAAATACCCTAGACAGAGTACATAAAATGTAACTGTCAACTGCACACAACTTTGGAATTGTACATACAGGTTAGCAGCACATTAGTTGTCTGTGTAGTATGGAATACTGATGTAGTCTGGCCAATCACTGGCAGACCACAAAAGGCACAGTTATGAAGTAATGAGAGACTGCCTATGTACCTGCACAAGGGAGCATAAAGGGAATGTCCCAGGTATATCTGTGAGTCAGCTGCAAGTAGCTTCCATATCACACATGCACTCAGCTCACCCCACCATCAGCCACAGGTGTATCACAGGTCATATCCTTGCTGTTGGGAATGAGTACAGTATGACCCCACTTCTGCATGGGAATACCCACAGAATGCAGCATGCTAAAGAGCTGTCCTATGCAGGTGTGTCCTTAACTGTAAGCAGCACCCTGACTGCATCCAGACCAATGGATCAATATGGACAGGAACTATTGCCATTAACACTTTGCACACTTACCCTGTCACTCCAGGGGAATCCACTGGCTTGAAGCCTGTGAATGTAGGAGTGACAGATGCAGTGGCCTGGTACAGATGGCCTGCATCACTACCAAATGGCCTACAGTCCTCTATCAAAGGCTTGTGCCTCACCTGTAGTGCCAATGTATGGTATCCCATGAGATCACAACTAACAACCTAACACAGTGAACAGAACACAGATGCAAGGCCATGTTGACAAATCCCAGTAGCATGCCCTCCATGTCCCACTGCATGAACTGTGGACCAATCCGCTGGGATGAAGGGTCAACTATAGGGATACTTCTCAGATATCATTTGCGTAATGTTAGGAAAAGGATAGAATAACAGAGTGGGGGTGTAGATGCATGGACGTCATGGAGTTTGTGAAGTCTGAAGCTCTGGTGTGTGCCCATACTACCCTTGCCTACAAACCCAGTAAAAGGTGGCTCCAAAGTGGTCATAAACCACAATGTGAAGGGGAACTGACCAGATATATGAGCCTTGCCTCTGGGTAACCTGGGTGAATCTGTACAGCTGAGAGGTATGGCCACAGCTGGATATGGCCATTCTGTTAAGCTGATATATGTACAAGAAGGGGATCTTCAGGCACCATAATACCAAGGTGCTGGACCATTTACACAGACCCATTAGCAAGTGTCTGTAGCTACCCATCCACAATGGCAGGAGTATGCAAGAATGTGTACCACAATACTGGACTCAGCTTCATTTATCTGGCATTTCCCAGTAAATAACTGTGAGCAAATAATTATATCTGTCAGTAGCTGATGACAGAATACATCACAGTGTAAAACAGTACATATGTCTGAATATCTCTGCTAACACCAACCATGTAACACAAGCAGCACAGACAG
Organism: Protopterus annectens; assembly: GCF_019279795.1. Lineage (NCBI taxonomy): Eukaryota > Metazoa > Chordata > Ceratodontiformes > Protopteridae > Protopterus > Protopterus annectens. Next base: position 238,358,119 of record NC_056725.1, on the reverse strand, counting down.
CAATAGTTACAGTATCCCCCTATCTGTCACCCATTGTGACTCCATATTGTCAACCTATCTACAGATATCCTGCAGAAACAGGTTGCTAGCTGTATGTGTAGAACACCAAACCCTGGATTGGAGTACAACCCTACCTGGAATGGATTCACACACTCAATACAGAAGGTCATACTGGGCATGCTCCTACACTTAGAGAATTGAATGTCTGACAACACAGTGGACTATACATATCTGTCATTAGCAGATGTCTGTGCACACACACAAAATTGTACACCATTCATGCTTCACACACACATTGGATAGGAATACTCACACATATCCAAGGCCAACACACTATAATATGTCAAACATACACACACAGAGATGTGGGGAAGAGAGAGACAGATAGCGACAGAGAGAATTCCATTATGAGGCCTGTCCCACCCACTACGCATCCAATTGGCCGATATCACATGATGTGCTGATGTCAATCACTGTACACATTCCTTTTGGTAGCCCTCAGCATTATAGTGTCTGTGGTGCTTGTGATAACTGTGTAAGACGATAGTACAAATCAGTATTCATGAGAAATTGTATACTCAGTCCTGTCAAATGTAAAGTTGTGTGTGACTGAGTGTGTGTGTGTTTGTGTGTGTGTGTGTGTGTGTGTGTGTGTGTGTGCGTGTGTGTGTGTGTGTGTCTGCGTGTGTGTGTGTGTGTGTTTTCAGAGGAATTATTTATGGCCCATTCACTCACACTGCACTTCCCATTGCCCATGTTAGCACTCCTGCTGATGTCAGTCACCTTGAAATAAACCATGGGCCAAGTCTCAGCCCTGTAAGCTCCGTGGTATTTGCAATAACTGTGTAATACTGTAGTGTAGCAAACTAGTTAGGTAGGAGTTCTAATCCTGGTCCTGACAACTGTGTGTGTGTGTGTGAGTGTGTGTTTGTGTGTGTGTGTGGAGATCAATGATTTTGAGGCCATTCATACCACTACACCTGCCATTAGCCTACTTTAGCATGCCTGCTGTCAGTCACCTTGAAATAACCTTTTGGCCAAATCTCAGCCCTATAAGCTCCATGGCACTCACGATAACTGTGTAATACTGTAGTGTAGCAAACTAGTTAGGTAGGAGTTCTAATTGTGGTCCTGGCAACTGTGATAATGTGTTTGTGTCTTTGCTAACACCTTATTTTGTGGTCATTCACACTTTCCTCTCCCCTCCTTTAGCACAGCAGCTGATGTCACCCACCTTCAAAGATACCTTTGGATAGCTTTCCAACATATAAGCTCCGTGGCACCTGCAATAATTGTGTAACACTGTAGTACTAATACATAGCTAGGTAGGGGGTTGAAACACAGTACTGGCAAGTGTGTGTGTGTGTGTGTGTGTGTGTGTGTGTGTGTGTGTGTGTGTGTGTGTGTGTGTGTCAGCAGTATCATGTGTTGGTGTGATTGTGTAATAACAGGATCCATTGCAAGGTGGGTTTTGCTACATTTCCATATTGAGGACCCATATGTCCCAAAGTCACATTACAAGGCCAATAGTGTCAAACACCATAGAGGTTGTTGTAGACAATCCACAGCCATAAATGTATATATAGGCAACCATTATAATATCCAGAGATTTCTCTCCACCCACAGATCATACACAAACACGCTTGGGTCTTTCTCTCATCCTTTCTTTTTTCTCTCTGTCTGTCTGTCTCTCTCTCCCCCTCTCTGGTAGATGTGGAAAAATGCATCTCGTTTGAATAGGCAGGAGCTTGACATTGGTAGGTAATGCTCATGATAAGCTGATGGCCTGTGCATGAATTGAAGTCCTCCATCTGCTAATTGCATGTAGAACAGCTGTGGTATAATTCCTTAGCCAATTGCTTGGAAACACACTCCTATAAGTAAGCACTGCAAGTGGGTGTTGGCCCTTCTCCTTCACTGTGAGCAGGACTTCATGTGGGTGTGTGACAAACAGCATCACAGAGAGTAGTTGGAAATATCTCTTACAACAAACACTGTGGAGACAGGCCAACAAACTGGAGGGGGATGATCCAGACATGGGGACAGAATGTAAGTATTGCTGTCCTACATTTGAAGTAATGTTGGTTTAACAGGGTTTGCATGGATATGGCTGTTCTGCAGTCTGGCATAACAATGTTATGAGGTTGAAAAATACTCTCACCTGTAGGGCTATCTGCAGACTGGCCATAGTTTGGAGTCTTCAATTTGGTGTGTCACTCACACATTTTCTATCTTTATAAATACAGTAGCATACTCTGATGATTGTAGTCAGCAAATGCTAACATCCATGCGTGTTACTGACTTCATATCCCTCAGAAGAGATATGTCACAACAAACCCTGTTACACCAACAATGTTCTCAGTTTATATTTGCAATATGTCAATATTGGCCCTGTGTTTCTGCCTCTGTCCCCCAAGTCTGTCACCCTTTGTTCATATGTCATGCATTAAGAGGTGGATATGTACAGTATATCATTATGTACTGACAATTCCTGATATCAAGCCAGTGATATATCAGACTGCCAGACATGTAATGTATAGGAGGCCTAATATTTGAGGACAAAACCTGGACATTCTGTTGTAGTCTGTACAGTAGTGAGGTCTGTGTATTTATGGTGATTGTTGACAGAGTGTCTATATTATGTAGCAGTGTATTGTGATAATGTTATTTGGGCTATGTACAGACTGGGGTAGATGTCAGTATTCCTGGTCCTGTTCTATCTGACACTGCATGCTGCTCCAGTTTCTGATACCCTATCAGCCTATATGTTTGTAGGACCAGACTGAGACATGTCACATACCACAGTCAGGGATCAGACTACACTGTGAATTGGGCCAGTATATGTAGGGTTAGTGTGTGAGTGGCAAACATGATGATGACTGTTGTTCATACAGTCCATATACTGTACTATTACTTAGACTTACCATTATGTGACTGTGACTGTGTTGAGATTGGTTGTGGGTATGCACTTTCGCACTGGTGTCTGTTACTCTGTGCTGTTACACACCTGTAGTGCCTGCTATATTTGCAATTACATGTGTATTCACCCATAGGTAAATTGGGTTAGTGTTGTGGCAGTCTGCATGTAGTGTAGACAGTGTTTGGCGACATGCCTAGCAGCTCAGTGTATTTACCCTAGTGTGATGTTATGTCCAGATATGTGTCAGATGTACTGTTGCCTGACCACCATACCTGTTGTGTAGTTCTGACAAAGCAGTGGGCTGCTGTGAAGATGCATGTCACTAACTAGTGGGAAGTATGTGGCTTAGGACCTCTGCTCCTCCAGTTAATATGTGTTAAGACAGGATGGTGTGGATGCATCAACTGTGTGAGCTTATCTAGTCCAGTATGTGTGATATATCTCCATTTTCATGGCTTTAAACATTCCATTTGTCAGGCTTGTTCCACATTTCTTGCACTAAGGAGTTCTGTGTATACCTGATGACTGACTAGATTGTTTCAGACTGTCCATGTTTATTGCTCATATTTCTTCTGTATTCCACAGGATCATAACTGTGATTTGTGTGGTACTTCACTATGATGATTATGTGATGTCTGTCAGTAACTGATGGCGTACATGTCCGTTTCAGAAGAGCCTTCCTTCACATGTATGTTGACAGAACCCCTGTCACTGTAGCAACACTCTACATTGTATGAATATGTATATATATATATATATATATATATATATATATATATAAAATATATTTATATAATTTTATGTGTAAACATGAGTGTTGTTTATACCTTCTCAGATGTATCCCACCATATTAATCTGAAATGTGTATATCTATATATAAGAACATGACTGATTCAAAATTATTTTCACTTACAAGTACTAAACAATTGTAGTAGTCAAAGCAGTTGTCCACTGCTATTCAGTATATGTACTGAATGAAACCAGCAAGCATCCTCACAGCTAGATGACATAGTGGTACTGTGCTGTGACTATAGTTTACATGGTCTTGGGTTCAAGACCTGCATACACTATTTATTTTGTTGCTGGGCAGAACAAGGGATGAAGTAGACAGCGTGATTAAGGTGCTTTAAAGCGGGTTTGCATGAAGATAAGGGCTGTTAACGTATGATTAAATGAATATGTGCTTACATCATATAGGCTTCGCTTACCAGTGCGCAAATCTGCTTAGCATTTACATTTAAGCAATGCTTATACCTGCTAAGCATAGCTCAGCCCTGGTAACCAGTGATCACATTCCAGTCTGATAAAATAGCAGGGTAATGACATCTTTAATAAGTGTATTGCATTTCCTGTACATAACATGCTTCTATGTGCTGTCATTACAGTTCCAAGGTGCGTGAGTATACTGTTTGGGACACCTGGGTATACATGGGTAGCACCACAATCCTTTCTCTTTGGATTTGTTTCATACATGGGTAGTATTCCAGGTTATATGCAGTCACACTTGCATGTTATACCAGCTACAGTGCACTGGTTGACAGAAATAGTTTAACAAATATTGTATCATTACGTTAGTACTTTTAACAGTGATTTTTCAAGTAAGACTAGACTGCAGATTGTAGTACTGGAACCATACACCCCTGCATACAAAGTTGGACTCTGAGTACTGAGTATCTTGTTCTTGGTGTTTGAGCTGTATGTTTATATGTATCTCCTACTGGATATTGATCTGATATGTTGATATTAACTATAGACTACTATTGTTTGGACATGTCATTGAAGACTGCTGTCATGTAGTAATGGCATACCTTTCAGTTTCAGACATGTATCTTGCAATACATTCATCCTAATGTATAACCTACTGGCTATCTACTTACTGTCTGTCCTCTGTACAGATGTGCAGATGTCAGGTATTGCTACGGCCATGCCATTATGTAGGTGCCCACATTGTATTGTGCTGTGGGCCTGGACACTGCTGCTAGTTCCAACATATGGGACATTCCTTAATGTGGGCCTTGCCCCATTTCCTTTCCTATGTGAGGGACATTACAGAGGCAGTGGCCTACAGAGTCACATACAGTGAGTGGCAATACATCACAGGACAGGACATGTGTAGACAGCCAACCAACATGGGGGACATATCCCCAGATTTGTTAGCAGATTCTATGTCATCAGTGCTGTTATACACATGGTGGATTGATAGATTGACAGGGTTTGTGTGAACATGCTTTTAGTGTGTGATGTCACGACTCACAGTGATATGTCTCTGACATACCTCTCCACTGGCACGCTGTCCACATGTCTGCGTGTTATGTTTTGTGTGTTCACCAGACAGTTGATGTCCTTGGTAAATCAGTTGTGGACTCTGGGGAATTCAGTCAGTAAATACTCACATCTATGGGTATTACCAACATCATATTCCTCATAAAGGATGTTACAACAAACCCAATGACATCTGCAACTGGCTGAATGTATGACAGCAGTATGTCCAATCTACCCCTGTGTTTGTGCCTCTGTTCCCACCTAGTTAGTGAGTGGGGATTGTTATCAAAGGCTTTGGCCAGATCAATGTAGACTGTGTGTGTCACCTTGCCTTCATCCACAGCTCAGGAGACTGACACCAAGAAGTTGACCAAGTGGAATGAGCAGATATGACCAACCCTTCACAAAGGTAAACTATGTGGGATCCTGACTCTGCATATTCCCATATCCCTATTTATTAGGTGCATGATGATGTATTCCATAGCTTCGCATAACAGATTTGTCAGGCAGGTGGGGCGGTATTTCCCAGGGTCTGTAGTTATACCTCGTTTGTTGAGAGGGGTGACTGTGGCAGTGTACAATTCAGTAAGGACAAAGCCTGAGGTGAGGCTGTGCTTGAGCAGGGCACACAGGTAAGGTGCCAGGTTACTCTGTAGTTCGTGTAGAACAAAACCAGTGATATTCTCAGATGCCATAGAAGCTGTATACTTGACCTTGGACAGTGGTGTTTTAACCTGTGCTGCAGTAATACTGGGTGCCTGGCATTTGCACTGGTATTGTGATTGGTCCTTTGGGGGGAGTGAGGGGTAATGTTTGCAATCAAGATTACAGCTAGTATAGTGGCAGTATTTGTTGGCTCAGTCTGGGAGGTTCCATTTTCTAGTAGCTCAGAACAAATCTTGCTATTGCCATGGAGATGTTTAACATAACTGTATGAGAGAGACCTTGTGGTTGTCCTCACTATGTGCTCCAATTCTGTTCTCACAGCTAACTTTGTAATATTTAATGAAGGATCTCAACCTTCAATTGAGGCTGATAAGGGTTGATTTCCAGTCTTGGGACTTCACATTATTCCATATTGGTCTCCTTCTGTTGTACAGTGTCTGTATGGCAGGGGACCGTCAGATCATCTTCCTTTTATTGGGGGTGAGGGTCCTGGTTGTGGTGGGTATGGCAGAACCCATGCATGTGTGTACATGTTCAAAGTGCATTGTTGTTTGATTCAGCTGTCATGCACCTAGTCTCCATTTGCATGGCTGCCATGAGGTTAACCACCTCTGTTGTTAATGAGGCCATATTCAGCATTGGAAAGGCTTTTCATGGTGGTTACCTGTGCAAGGGGGCATCGGAGGGTCACAGATTTCCAAAGATGATTAATTTGTGTTCAGATATAACAAGGGGGAGTTGTCTATTGGTGTTGAGCAGCAGTCGGCCATGTTAGGAAGGACCAGGTCGATGTGATGGGCATGTGCATTGGTACATGAGTAGCTTTCCCAGTTAATGGTGGGGTAGTTAAAGTCAACCAGTATGTGAGTGTTTGGTTGGACAATATTATCCTCCAGGGTGCTTAGGGACATGGAGTGTGAGTGTTGGGACATGTTTGGGGACCTATAGCAGGCTACGACTTGATCCACTGTCCTACCCAATGTTAGCTATGCCTGCAGGTCCTTAATGAATATGGAAACACCACCACCTTTAGAGCTTCGGTCCCAGTTCTGCAACCAAGAGATGTGGAATGGGAAATAGGCTGGTAGTGTAGGGGTGCTTCCTGCTGCCTTTAACCAGGTCTCTGTTACAGCACAGATGTCATAGTACCCTATTTTAAGGCATACGTCCAGTGAGTGCATTTTCAGATGTAGACATCTAGTGTGCTGCAGCATGACCCTCAGATTGCATGTGTTTGTAGCTGTTATATATTTCTGTATACATAAACATATATTTATATATATATATATATATATATATATATATATATATATATATATATATATATATATATGTGCATGTATTCACCTTTCTATATATATGTATCTATGCATATATGTGGATATACATGTGGATGTATCTCTCTCTCTCTCTCTCTATCTATCTATCTATCTATCTATATATATATATATATATATATTATGTATAGATTTGTCCACATGTATGCATCTCCATACACACACACACACACACACACATATATATATATATATATATATATATATATATATATATATATATATATGTTGACAAGGAGCTCCTCAATTGCTGTAAGTGGGGCCTCTCTGGCTGGCCCCCCACCAGTAGTGGAACAGTCCCACGCCACCACAGCAGCCCATTGCTGTGCACGCCATATCAGGTCATTTGCTCTGTTTCTGAACTGTTCATACGTGCGGCTATGGTTCCCCAAGGTGTTCACTCTCTGTGTGAGGTCTTCCTAGAGGGCTGTCCTCTCCTGCAGATGTTGGTGACCCCGACTGAAAAGGATGTGGTAGTGTTCCAGGATGGCCTCAGTTATGGCTGCTGTCTCCTGGACATCATAGGCTGGAAGCCTCTGCATCAGAGCTGAAAGACAAAAACAGGGAAAAACACATCACAGGAAATCAGACATTGTCCATAGTTCTTTACAGAGACAGCTCACTAGTACTGAGTATCAGTAGCCACAACATTACATCAAATAATATTCCAGTACTTAGCAGAATTGTATGGACATGCATAGCTTTATGTGTAAGCAGGCAGTTTGTACCTGATTAATGGTGAGGGTCAGGGTGCATGTGATGTGCATATCCTTCTATACTGATGTTGAGCCAGGAGAATGATGCTTGTCCTGAACATGTCCTAAGCTGGTTGTCTGTAACTATGGTGTGTGTGTATGTTCTGTGGCTGACCTCCATTACAGGGTGGTTTGGATAGTAGCCTGTGAGACCACAGACATATGTGGGGATGGCCTTCTGATTGCCCTCAGTGGATGTGTCCTATTTGTACTCATACTCAGCATTACATTAATGCACCTGTGACCTACTATGCTCAATCAGACATAGGTTGACATGCTGACCAGATGGTGACTGCTCCTACACAAGTGGTGGTGGAATGCAGAAGTACAGGGGATTATTCAGAGAAAGGTATTGGCAAAGGAGAAGTGGGATTGACACACAGATGTAGAGAGCAGACATGGGTATAAAGAGATGGGGTGCATGGCAAAGACAGTGTTGGACATGGCTATGGATGTGGACTCTGACATACAGATGTGGAGTCTGGGGTTGTATGTAATGTTGGACAGCACGGATGGTGTATAGGGCATGTAGCTATTGGCTAGACAGAGGCACATAGCTAGGAAGGATGTGCAGCACAAAATGGTGGTAAAGGAATATGAGTGAAACATACAAGCTAGGAGTGTGTTTAGAACATATGGAAACATCACTTTGATGGCCTGTTCCATGAGGAAAATGGAGGAAGGAGGGAAGGTTGGCTAAGGTGGGTATGGTTAATTAGGAGGTGCAACAGATTATCAAGGGGAATGTAAGGATAGCTATGAGGGGGTTTAACAGTGGAAAGGCTGTTGTTCCAGGTGATATACCTGTGGATGCCTGGAGGTGTTTCTGAGACTTGGCAGTGGTATTTTTAACTGGATTGTTTACTGTAATCTTGGAAAGTGAGAGGATGTGTGAGATGGCGAATATGTATGGGTACTGCTTATCTGAACAAGGGTGGTCTGCAGAGCTGTAGTAACAAGTGAGGGATAACAATGATTGGTCACAGGATGAGGTAATGGTAAAGGGTGGTGGCAGCTAGGTTGAGAACATGATGATGATTGATGATTTGCAGTATGGGTTCATGCCAGGTAAGAGCATTACAGATGCAAACATTGATCCACAAGTGTTGATGGAGCTCTGCACTGAGGCTGAGATGCAGCTGCATTGTGTCTATGTGCACCTACAGAGAGCATATGACATGCTGCCTGAAGAGTAGTTGTGGTATTGTATGTGGAAGTCAGGGGTGCCAGAGGAGTATGTCAGACACCACAGGATATGTAGGAGGCTAGTGTGACAGAAGTGACTTCTGGTTTTGACATGACAGGTGGATTCAAGGTGGAGGTAGGAGTACATCAGGAGTTAGCTGAGTGTCCTTTCACATTTGCAGTGGTGAGGGACAGGTTGATAGACATGATCAGACAGGGGCCCCTGTTGACTGTGCAGTTTGCAGATGACATGTGGTCTGTAGTGAGATTAGGGGACAGGCTGGGGAGACCCTGGGGAAGTGGGGTTATGTTGTAGAGTGGGGAGAAATGATGGTCAGCAGGACTAAGTAAGAATACATGTGTGTGAATGGGGTGGGGGATAGAGGAATGGTGACAATGCAGGGAGGACAGTTTGGAAGGTGGATAGGTCTAACTACTTGGGAACACCAGTTCAGAGTCATGGGTGGTGTGGGGGAGAAGTTTACGAGAGAGTACAGGCAGGTTGTTTGTGGTGGGGAGGGGAGTCAGGAGTTATTTGTGACAGATAAGTACCATTAAGAGTGATATGTAAAGTCTGCAGAAGGGTAGTGTGACTGGCTACATTATATTGGTTGCAGACAGTGGGATTGTACAGACAGGCAGGTTTCAGGTCTGGACACTGCAGAGCATGGGATGTTCACATTTGCACTGTGTGTGACAGGGGGAATAGGATTAGACCTACGTCAACTACTTTCTCAGTTTATAACAGCAATATCTTCATCCTGGACCTGTGTTTAGGCCTCTGTCCATGAGTATGTCAAACTTCGTCCATATATCATGCAGTTAGAGGCATAGAGATATAGTATATCATTACTTAGTGATGTCATTCATAATATCATCCCTGTTACGTATCAGACTGCCAGACATTTTATGTGTAAGAGGCATTATATATGATGACAAGGCCTGGACATTCGTTGAGAGTGTGTATAGTTGGCAGGTCTTTGTATTTCTGGCTATTGTTGACAGACTGTCATGATTGTGTAGCAGTGTATTGTGAATATGTTACTTCTTGGGGGTGTAGATGTATGTGTTATGTTTCCTTTTTTATCTGCCTTTGCATGTGGATCCAGCTTCTGGTGCTCTATCAAGTGTTACATTTTTGTAGGGTAAGACTGTGACATGCCCCGTAACACAGTCAGGCATCATACTACACTGTGTATTGGGCCATTATATGTAGGGGTAGTGTGTGAGTATCAAACATGCTGACAGTTTAGTTCACACACTCCTTATATTGTATGCACTTTCACACTGGTGTCTGTTTCTCAGTGCTGTTACATTCCTGGAGTGTCTGGTATATTTGCAATTACATGTGTATTCCCAATAGCAAGATTGCTTTTTTTGTTGTGTCAGTCTGCCTGTAGTTTGGATAATGCTTGGTGACATGGCTAGCAGCTTAGTGCATTTTCCCTAATGTGATGTTATGTCCAGATATTTAGCAGATATGTCATGTTGCCTGGCCCACATAAGCATTGTGTATGTCTGACAAATCAGTGGGGGGATGAAAAGGTTTACATGACTAACTCCTGGGAAGTCACTGGGATTTGGATTTGTGCTATTCCACTCAATAGATGTTGGAACAGACAGGAGGGTGTTACTGCATCACATGTGCCAGCTCATCTACACCAGTATGTCAGATATGTCCACATTTTCATGGCTTCTCCCCCCTTTGCCAGGCTTGGTTATGCTTTCTTGCACTAAGCTGTTCTGAGCATACCTGTCACCGACCAGATTGCTGCAGACTGTCCACGTTTATTGCCCATATTTCTGGTCTGTTGAACAGTATCATTGTATTCCTTCCTGTGGTGAATCACTGCCATCATGTGGGGATGTCTGTCAGTATATGATGACATACATTACAGTTTCATAATTGACATCCTTCTGAATATGTATGCTGATGCACACCCTGTTCCTGTAGCGACATTCTACATTTATACCTGCAGGATGTACATTGTGTCTTTAGTGTTGGTCCACACCCCCACCCCATTTTGCAGCCTTTGCCCAGATCTCTTGCACTTAGGGGTGGGGAGGTATGGTGCTGGGTATAACTGAAGTACATGTTACGTATATATATATATATATATATATATATATATATATATATATATAGTTTTGTGTGTGTGTGTGTGTGTGTGTGTGTGTATATATATATATATATATATATATATATGTATATATATGCACCTAGATGTATATTTATATATATGTATATATTATGTAAATATATATGTATCCTTGTGTATATACATATATATATATATATATATATATATATATATATTTTATATATGCCTATTGATATATCAGTATATTTCTTGTTTGATATTTACACATTATATTATTTTATGATATATATGTATATATTCTATATGTGTAATTTCGTATATACAGCTACATATATCTGAAGTATACACTTTTCATATGCATCTATCACCATACACATCTATATTTGTATATTTATATATTATAAACATGCTGGTTCCACAGTGGTTGTTCCATAGTATTCTATACCTGTAGTGAATGATATATTTAGAAAAAAACATTTAGTAGTACAGCTCTGATGGTGAAGTGGTACATTGCTCTGACTATGGTGTACAGAGTCCTGGGTTCAAGACTGGGCAGGGCTGATTATTTTGTTGCTACAAGGACTGTTGGATACAGAGTGATTAAGGCACTTTTAAGCAGTTGTAAGTGGGTTTGCGTGGGTTTGAGTGGTGGGAAGCAATGCTACCTTCTGGTTAAATATGCTTACAGTTGGCCTTAAAATTGCTTAATCTGTGTAGGCGTTGCTTAGTGCCACGCAAACAGGCTTAATCCTGCTTACTACTGCTTAAAAGTGCTTACTCCCAATTACCCCCGCATTAATTTGTTTAATAGAAAAGAAAAAAGGGGTGATAGGAAAGTGGTGAAAAAGTGGGCACAAAGAGGGAAAGACAATAGGGAGAGTAGCTAGGGATGTGCAGGATGGGTGTAGGGAGGGTCCATAAGCTGTCCATTTCTTCTACAGCAACAGCTGTGCATATATACTTAATTTGGAGGTGGATTTGGACTCTCAAACCCCTGAGAGAGGGGTGAGGACAACAATAATGTGTTGTGAAGCCAATTAGACCAGATTACGTGTCCAGTGGACATGTGTGCAAAATAGACAGCTATGTATGGGGCAAAATTTTTTTTAGGAACAGATTGCCCCTTTTTTTAAGGTGAAAGTGGGATGTTGGGGAAGGATAGTAGTTATATTTGGGGAGGTAGGTTGGGTAGGAAGACAGACAAGACAGACATGATAGCATACAGGTGTGGTATATGACACATGTGGGGGGTAAACACCTTGGACGGGGAGGAGTTTTGGAAATCGGAAGCCCATGAGTCCCCAAATGGAAACAGTGGGACTGAGGTCCCCACCCCTGGTCAGTCACCACTGCATCTTCATGGCCCCGAAAGTGGCTGTGCTGGTGGCTGAGCAGGAGGGGCAGGCTGACCCTCTTATTGCACCATGTGGCCCTCAAGCTGGCGTAGCAGGTCTCCAAACTCCTTTTGAAGCTCGCTACTCACCAAACCCTGGACCTGGCTTCAGGTGACAGGATCCTGTCCATGCCCACTCCCAGGGGTGGGATGAGCCCCATCCTCTGAGGCAGTTCCACCTGAAGGTGGTGCAGGACCAGCAGATGAGGAGGTCCTGGGGTGGGTCCCAGACATGCTGGAGCCCGGTGCCATGGCCAGATGAGGTGGGAGAGGTGGGCCCGTTGGGACCAGCCTTCCCAAATGTGCTTTGGTGTTACAGTTTTAGGACATATGTGGGTTAGTAATAGTCAACATAATCCAGGATTAGTTATAACAGCATGCATAGATATTCCCATTAATGCAAAACAACAGATCTGGAACAGTTGCATAGCAAACAGAACACATGCATATATGGAACCCCAGTGGCCATTACAATGACATGCAGGTTACATTGATAGCAACAGGCCACCAATGATAGTATTTCAACATGGAACATTAATAGAAACACATTTCAATATTTGTTGAACAATAGGACGTATGTCCCACCAGTAGGTTTGGTGTAAATATACCCATTGATTTGTGTGTTTAGATTGTTGTTGCAGATATGGTGGGGGGGGAGAGATGTCAATTAACAACTTGTATATCCTTGCAGTACTCACAGTTTTAATGATCGTTGCTCTAATCATTACTCTACAGGTATTATTACAATACCCTATGGCCTTGGTTTGGGCAGTTGTATGTTTGTACACAAGTGTATACTTAAACTGTCTTATAGCTAAATTCTACTTCTCTTACCTGGTAGACATGTGGAGGGAATGCTTGTTAACACTACCTGACTGTTTCTACACATATTCCCAGATTCCTAGTTAAAATTATGCACACACCTCTCAATCTCTTAATGCATAACATGTGGACAAGGCTTGACAACATGGGGGTACAAATAGGGACATATTTTGAATATTGTTCTTATAAACTTTTAGACAGTTGCTAGAGTAACATGATTTCTTTTAATATACATTTTCTGAAGGATTTGAAGTCTGACACTCAAATGTAAGTCATTATTTGGTGACTACAGTCCTGAGATCATCTCAGTGATTTGCCAGAAAAAAAATAGGAACAGGCCAAAAATATGGGCCAAATATCTGTACATTCTGGGAAAATCTGTACAGTTATGAGGTATGATTATGCATACAGCTTACTACCACTCCCAGGATTCGAACCATGGCTTTGTGTGCTAAAATACAACAATTTTTGTTTCATCAGAGTGGGCTATTTAGAAACTGCTGTCTGTTCCTTCAGTGTTTTCTGTCTAAGTCTCTCTTGGTTGTACAATCTGACCTTGTACTTACAGCAGTCTTATACAGACTTTCCTAGACATATGTTTATGTAGCACAATGTGAGTAACAGTAGTTAACACAACATTACTATTCAGAGAATGCAACACTGAATGCCATACAATACCAGAGTAAATGCAACTAGTCCAGGATTTAGAACTTTATTGCAAGGCAGTTACAGTTTTATTTAAATAATGCCTATATGGGACTATTACTGTCATATTTTCTGGTTTATTCAGTACAACTCATACACAGTTTTTATACTGCCAGGTGACTTTCTACTACTTTATATTTATTTGTTATGACTACTACAAGCAGGATTGTTGCTGACCAGCCTCGCAACGCAGCCTTTGCAACCTACTGGCATGGGCTTCCTGATTAACAGCCCGCTCAGCTGCAGCTGCAAAGGGAATAGAGAAATATTTAGGCATACATATCCATCACATACACAGGCTGGACTTTGGTAAACAGTTATTGATATGAATACTTACACACTGCTGGGACATCACCCTTCTGCCTTGCTTCTTGAACCCACTTGTCCAAGAGTCCCTCTTCCTCTACTTCAAGTTAGCATAGTGGTGCTGGACCTGCTCACCAGTCCGAGGGATACCAGTGGTACTGATGAGATCACAGGTGAGATGGTCACAGGCTTCCACTTTATATTGGGAGCCCTGGTACTGGCCCTGCAGCAGTCTCTCATCATGTTTTTTTAGCAGGAGTCCTGCCATGACCTTGGACTCCTGTATGCCCTATAGCTGTGCCCGGAAGCACATGCCCTCACCAACACCTGCCATACTGCCTACAGTGGGAAGCTACAACCAGTTATGAGCTGTATTCCCACCTGCGGGGTTTAAATATGGCCAATTTCCTGCCCTTTGCTGTGATTAGATGGTTTTGAATATGCTGAGCTAAGCTAAGCTATGGGCAAACCTGCTTAGATAAGGTTAGCAGTGCTTAAAGGGGCAGGTTCAGCACTGCTTACCAGTGGGCAAATCCACTTAGCTGGGCTACTCATTGCTTAGCAGTCATATTTACACAATGCTTACACCTGGTAAGCAGAGCTGTGCAATGCTTAGCATTGCTTATTTTTTATTTTATAGACTATCTGCTGTATGTATGGGATTGATTCATCATTCATGACATATTATAAATTTATTTACTGTCCCTGACATCCCCCAATGTGCATTCATTATATTTATTCATGTGTATCTATACTGTATGGAGCACTTGTGTTTATATGGAGGTTTCACAACTTTATTAAACTGATACCTCACATCTGGACTTGCTACTCTGGTTAACAAACATATGTTATTTAGTAGTTAATTATAAAAAAATGTTTATGTAATGCTTTCACGTGTAAAATGCAAATTGTTTACAATGGGGATCAAACCAGGAATGGCTGTTTGTAAAGCATACACTCTAACCACTACACTAATGCAGTATTGCTTATGTTGGATATCTCTTGCTATTTAACGTCTTGTGCGGTTTTAGCTGGACTAAGCGTAGCTAAGCAACAGGCACACCCACGCAACTATGCTTAAACTTTGCTGCATGTAGAAAAAAATGTATTTGTTGTGTTTTATTATTTGTACCCTTCAGAATATTCCTGCTAATGCTGAACCTGTTATTCTATCAACTTTCTGCTTTGAGGGACAAGTGTCCCTTATGGCTTTGTCCACATTCCTTACTCTGATGGGTTGGGAGGAGTGCGCTATGTGCTTATGCTACATCTGTCATTCTTTCAACTTTTGCCTTGGTAGGGACGATTGTCCCTTATGACTTTGACCAGATTTCTTACCCTGATGGCTTGGGGGTATTATGAGTGTTCTTGTTCATTATAAATTGCCGAATGGCAATTCTGGTGTGCAAGGGGTATGTGGATTGTGAGAGTACTGCTCTCAAACACACCCCTGCACTCATGCATAGAACCATGTCCGTTTAACAGCACGACAGCGCACCTTCATGAATATGCATGGTGCTCTGCCATGCTGTACAGGAACAGTCCCTTCCATGCAGGAATAAGCTATTCCTGCATGGAAGTTTGCTGAATCCCAGGGAACATCCCATGCAAAGGACAACTACAAGGCTTTCTTAGCTATGGCTAAAACCTCAAAGTCAGCACACAGCAGTGTGCAAAACTGATTATAAATGGATCCACTTTCTCAGAGCTGGAAGATATAGCAAATTTGATGGCTGACAAATTCGGGTTCCTATCAGAAGAGTGAATGCTTAAATTAGTGAAAGCTCTTATATTGAACTTTAAAACGCGAAACCTGAAAATGTCAAAGGCACGGAACATCAATTTTTTTTCCCAGGGAAATAAATTGATGGGCCGTTCTCCTGACTTTGCTGTTTTCTCCACTGTGGTGCAATCTCAGAGTTGGCATATTTAAGTTGGCGGGGGTGTGGAGGGTGAAGCTTCCCACTTTATTTTGCCTGTACACTGTTTTTTTTTTTAATTCGCTGATCTGTTCCTTTGACATTTTAAGGTTTCGCATTTTTAAGTTTGATAAAAGAGTGTTCGCTATTTTTAGCATTCGATCTTCTGATATAGATGCAAAAAATTCAGCCCCAGTTTTACCCTCTTCTCCCTTAGCCTGCCTTCCCCAGATAATACCATCTAACACCCCCCATCACTAGGCAGCAAGTCCTAGATGCACTCTCTAAGGCCAAAACACTGCAATGATGGGTCCCGATAATATCTTAGGGTGCCTCCTAAAAAGGCCAAAATATGACCTATTGAAACACTGATGTCACTGTTTAATTATTGTCACCACACAGACTTTGCACCACACAAATGGAAAACTGTAAGGGTCATTCCACTTCACAAGGGGTGGCCATCAAGGGATCTCCCTTGTCCCATGAGTCTGACTAGTCTCATATGCAAAGCCATGGAAATAATTATTATTGAAATGATTAATAAGGTCATAGAAAGCCTTCAAATACTGGATTCAACACACTTTGGTTTTCTCAGTGGCAGATCATTCCTACTAAACTTGGTCTGCATCTTTGAGAAGGTCACCAAGGCAATAGATGATGGCAAAATTGTGCATACTGCCTACATTGACCTGGCTAAGGCATTTCATATAATACTCCACTCAGGAATTGTATTCATACTCGTGGATATAGGCACAAACCCCTGTGGTACATGCTGGATAGCCAGCTTACTCTCTGATAGGATTCAGGGAGTTAGGATAGGGTAGACCACCCCCCCCTTTACAAAGAGGTCAGTCACTAGTGCGGTCCCTCAGACCTCTGTGCTGTGTCCTCTGTTTTTGGTACCCACTTTCTGGAAGTCAAGACCAATGTCAAGGGTCTCTGGCTGACCAAGTATGCAGATGATCGCAAACTAGTCGCAGTCATAGAATCTCCCCAAGACACTAACATCTTACAAGGAAGGACTAACACAAGCAAATGACTGGTGCCAAATCCATGGGTTAAATCACAGTGCCAAGCAATGCATAATAGTACCTTTTAGGAAGTCAGCCTTTTTAGGAATTTACCTTATCAATACACACACCCTAAGAGAAGAACCAGTACTCAGGGATTTGGGTACATTTGTAGATGGTAACCTGGCCTTCAATCAACATGTATCTATGGTGATAAGGAAATCATTCTGTGCTGCTCAACTTATGAGCAAGAGCATGGCATCTAAGTGCAAGGAAGTCATAATTTCACTGTATTTTTTCCTCCTCAGGCCCATCATTGTGTTCAACGCCACCTTTGGTATGCACCTGACTAGGCACATGAAACAAATAGAATGTCCACAGAGGTTCTGTACAAAAAGAATAGAGGGCATGAACAGCATGTCCTATGAAGAGCACCACAAAGCCCTATCTCAGTACTCTTGTTTCTTACAGGCTGTTGAGAGGTGATCTATGCATGGCACACAAAGCATTATTTGGATGCTATTCTGGTGAACCTTTTGCATATCTGCAAAATGAATAGCATCAGAATTAATGGTCTTGGGATTAAACTTTGCTTTTGGCATAAATAGGACATGATGGAGGGGACATGTTTATTTCTCATAGAATTTACCTTCTCTGGAACAGGCTTCCCGTCCATGTAAATTAGAGATCTTCCCTAACCCTATTCAAGAGAAACCTGGACCAGGGCATAAGTAATGGGAACTACAGACCAGGTCTAGCATAATTATGGTGGGAAAAATGATAGCATTAGGTAAAGTGCAAGTGGTTATGAATTCAGGATACATGCATAATCTCTAATAGATGGAGACAGCCTATAAATCTTACCCTAGCTATATATATATATATATATATATATATATATATATATATATATATATATATATGTGTGTGTGTGTGTGTGTGTGTGTGTGTGTATGTATTAAAAATAACCTCCAATGCACTTATACTTGTGGGATGCATTTGGAATGCTTGGTTAGGCTTATAAAGGCCCCAGCGGTGAGTAGCCTGGTACATACCTATTAACCTATAAGAAGAATAGAGAGAGAGGGAGAGAATGAAACTTATCTAGTAATGGTGGAGAATTGGCATCCAAGATAATGAGTGCTTTTAGAAGCCAATTGTTTGCATGTCTGTTTTACCCTGAAACTGCAAACCCACAAAGCTTTTTTCCAATGCCATTCTTCTTCATTTGCCTCTGCTTCACTTTCACATCTCACCTGCTGCTCCCCCATCTTGTTTACTATTAAACACTACCTCATAAAAGACAGAAAAATGCAGTATGAGTATACAATTAGATTGATAATGTGACAAGTAATAGAAAGATGAAATATAGAGAAAAGAATATATACAGATTATATAGACAAGTGCTAAACATATCTACATGTATGCCAGCATGCATATGTGCTCATATATACTCATAATTCATAAGATAAGCCATCATATGTAGATCTGTTTATGTACAATATAATACATTTGCACTATACATACGCTGATTTCATCATATTCTTACTCTGTAAGAGAATGGGTGAAAAATAGACAGGAGATAAAGGTAAGAGTTGGTAGCTGGCACAGTGCTAACAAGAATAAATAATTATGGTGGGAAAAATGATAGCATTAGGTAAAGTGCAAGTGGTCATGAACTCAGGATACAGGCATATTGGATGAAATTAATTGGCGTTGTGAGAAGATCAGCTATCTATAATGCCTTATGTTACTCCATAGGATGACATGAAGACATCTGTCCTGGAGATGCAGGTTATAGGTTTTGGGTCAAACAGAGTTCCACAGCTTTGATGATATACCTCAGGTATATGATGAATTGATTACTTCCCACCATATAGTGAATCTTAATTGCCAAACAGCATTCAAAACATTTGGAAAAAAAAAGAAAACCAGTCAGTTTAATCCACTTATAATAAATCCAACAATGCAGTGTTTTTAATATTAAAACAAACAAAAAAATATCAATAGTTCTTATTATCAATTTCAAAGGAATTCTGGTACAACCACCCCTCAAAAAAATTGACCAGAGTACTATGATATTATTAAACTGTGAAAACATGGGAATTAATAATATATTTTGGGGAAAACAATTTCCTCCCAGTAAAGGAAATAATTAGGCTAAAGCCAAGAATTTAATATACCTTCCATTTTTTTGAATGTCTCCTTCACCTGAGGTTAAGGCAATTCCAAAGATTCAGAAAGAACCCAAGTACAAATGTAAAGGCCTACAGTAAAAAGATCCTGTTTACACAATATGGTACTGTCTTATTCAGACACACATTAACTGCAATGAGGGATGGCCTCATTATTTGATAATGCATATATCTCTGAATCACTGTTAAATGCCATTAGTGGCAGTCGATGCATCCTGTCGCAGTTAAGACTGGCTGCTGAGGCATCTTGTTAGCACAGACACCTCCTTTTTATTCACTATCCCACACGTACACACAGTCAAAAACACACACACACACACACACACACACACACACACGCACACACGCACACACGCACACACGCACACACACACACACACACACACACACACACACACACACACACACACACACACACACAAACACACACAAACACAGACGCACACAAGCTACATTCCTCAAATCTATTCCTGTGTTGTCAGATTTCTACTTTTTCATGCTCTGGTAAATTATGGATGATCACAGTCAGTCAGTAATGCTACACATAAGAGTGTCACACTGTGGAGTTGAGAGGTATGCTTTATTTTCCCAGTCTCACTCCTTGTAATTCACAAAGTGATGAAGGCATTAAATAATGCCTGAGATCTTCATGTTAAAAAACCCAAACAAAACAAAAATCCTCCTGCACTAATTTATCAGCTAGTACAGCACATTAATACTGATGTTTCCTGCGGCAAGGATATAAACTCTGAAGCAGTTTTCTCCCCTTTATTTATCTTTTTTCCCCAAGTCTTAGGTATTATCCACATTACATCCTTTGTGTCCAGTGGAGACACACAGAACAAATATACAAGGCAGGAGGGTGCAGGATTGGAATACTTTTTAGTGCCTTTAAAGCATGATGTTTATTGTATTCCTGCTGTCTATTGGTTCCCCACTCCATCCTGTTTTTTTTTTTTTTTAAATTAGGTGCCTTTAAAGACATGCTACAAAGAGAATCCCTGATGCCATATGTTCCCCGCCACTCTGATATTATATAAGTGCTAATAATGCATAATTGATTTATTATCCCTGATGTTTACTGTTTCCCCCCAACTCATGTCTTCTGTAAGTACTGTTCGGAAACAAGAGTTCTCACTTATATCTTGCGGTCCATCTACCTATGTCTTTAGAGTTCTTTCTAGTGGTTAGTGGTCCTCCAACCCGTGTTTTCATAGTTATTCCCTGGTGGCTAGCTTTTCCCCAACCCAAAGTTGTAGGCTTAGCTCATTAGTCTAGAAATGTGTGAAAGTAAGACAGCCACTACAATCCTTTGTACACAGCTCCCTCCCCACCCACTCACACATCTATTCACAGACACACACACATACACACACACACACACACACACACACACACACACACACACACACACACACACACACACACACACACACCTTCCTCAACTCCTCACTACTCCCCTTATAATGACTCCCAGGCACACAGACACACACACAAAAATCTAACCTACCCACCTCATTAACCTCCTGTACTGCAACCTCCCAGTCAGACATACACTCACACATGCAGACCCTCACATACACACACATACATGCACAGACACGTGCACACACACACATACACACAAACACACACACACACACACACACACACACACACACACACACACACACACACACACATACACATTAACACTAACACTTCTTGAGCTTTAAGCTCCCCAACACTTACATCTACCACAATTAATAAACATGACCAAACCACAAGTGTCCAAGAGCAGTCATATTAATTTATATAACTGACTGGCTGACTCACTTGGTTCCGTAAGTACCTCACCCATATGCCTTTCCCCTGGAATACCTCATTAACATCTAGAATAATCATGGAGACAGCCCACTGCAGTGCTGGATATTTTTCTGCAAAAGCACTGTGAAAGGGCTGTCTCTGAATACAAAACAGTTATTGTGAGATGTATACATAGTCGGCCTTAGGCACCAACGAACCCTGCGGTCGCTGGGGATCTCCTGTTCTTGGGGTGTCCCCAACCATAGCAAGTTATCTCATCTTGATATTTTGTAATGTCTGTCAAACCAACAAAAGCTAGTACAGCAATCTAGTATACTTAATAAATCAGACAGTTAATAAGTCTTATTTGTACCTCCTTTAACATTCAAAGAAAGATATTTCTGGTTATAGTAACAGTATTTTATCAAGTGACTTGCTTCACAATTCTATTAAATATTTTATCACTGACATAATGCCTCTGCCTTAGTTAAACCCTGCTGGTAAACACTTTCTCCACTAAAAGTAACAACATTGCCAGCTTTAGGTACCTGCAATACCCATGGTTGCAGGGAAGGGCCTTAATCATCCTTGGGGAAAATGAGGAAAAATGTATTAATTTCCTGATTACGCACTTTAACTGAAGAGGGCTGTGATATGACAGCATTAATGATAGGATTACTTATATATGTATCCTAATCATTTATAGTTAAATAACATTTGGTCTGAAGAAATAAGGCAACAAATAGTTTTTAATATTATCATGAATACCCATATAGCCTATATATATATATATATATATATATATATATATATATATATATATATATATATAAAAATAAAACTTCTTTCAATTAAATACAATGTGCTTTAGATGTCTAATAAACAAAAAAATGTGATTTTTTGCAAATTTTAATTGTTGTTATAATACAGAATAAAGGCTTATAGTAGCTGAATTGGAACTGACATTGACATACCAGGTAGGAAACTAAACTAAAATGGTGGTATTATTTCTATAACATGCATTAATATATATTAGTTCAATATTTTTACAATTATTTTATAATCAGCATTTGTGAATGGAATAGGTCTATAGTTAACTAGCTGAGTCCTTACTGCATTCATGGATTAAGATGTCTCAGTTAATGAGAAATATCTATACAACCAGAGTAGAGAGGGAAAATCTATTGAGGTAAGGTGATAAAATATCAAAATATCAGCAAGATACTTGTAGAATTCAACAGGGAGCTAATCTGATCCAGGTGCTTTTTTATCTTTGAAAGAAACAATAATTTGCTTAATATTCAGATTCATCTGAAGAACATTTATATGCAAACCTCTTCAAATTTTTATGAGCAAAATCCTTCATAATGTGATTATTTATATTCTGTTTGGAATTATAAATTAGGATATAATAAAAAACTCACTTCCTGCTGACTCAGAATCTGTAACAAGTTCCTCTCTATCTCTTAGTTTATGTATACAATTAATTCTTGATTTCTGAAAACATTTAGTTTTCAATAAAGCACCATGAATATCAGTATGCCTCTATATATCTGTTTTAGCCTTATCCTTAGTGTTTTTCTCTGACTCGTGTTAAATTGGAAGTTGACTTCCTGGAGCTGGCAAACACGTATGAGTTAATATTTAAAATTCTTGCATTGACATTAGAATTGATTACCTGAAATCTATGGTGCTATTATCAGTCTTAATTAAATCATATCTGTTTGTCAGCTCCAGAAAGCTAGCTTCCAATTTAATACACGAGTCATTACTACATAAAATTTCATCCCTTTGTTCAACTAATAGTTGTTTGACTTGAGGCAACTCTTTTAGCAGTTCAGCCAATAGCTAAACTTCAGCACTGAGATTATGTAATTTTTTCCAAATAATTTATGCCTAGCAAGGAACTAAGGAATTATTACTGGTGGCTGCAAAGTAAGGTCGTGACTGGACCGAAAAGCTTCAGTATTTAAAACCTTAGAAGACTGAGACACAGTGCTCGACATACTTGAAAAAGCCAGAAATTATAAAGCAGACCCTTTTAACAGACTCTCTGAGTGTCTTGTAACTCAATTCTTCCTTCTGTCTTAAAGCATTAGAGATGTCTGTAGAAATCAATGAAGATTCAGTCGACTCCATATTTACTCCAGTAAAATAATGCATTATCTCTCCCTGAAACAGCTTGGATCTAACCAACTCAGGAGGTAATTGAAATGGATTTGGAATGTCAGCCTCAGTTTCTGATGGCTGAGTAGGGTATTCTGACCCTGACTTCCCAATAACAGCTACCTTCCTTCTGAATTGCTGCTGATGCTGCATATGTGTTTGCAGAGGAACTTTTTACTGAAGTGCTTGACTCTGTTCAATAACGAATAGCAACTAGTATAAAGATAGAAAAACAATTCCTCTGAATTTGCTGCTTACATTTTAGAAGATGCAAATACAAAAAACAATTAATCAGAGCAAGGAGAAAGCTGCCACCCATTTAGAATAGTTGTAGCACCTGTCGGAAATTCACATGTGCATCACCATACCATTGCACCCAATGAGCTATTTGACACATATAATGTGTTATCTATGAAGCAAGACCTTAAACCCCACTTTTGAATGATATCATTTAGTGGGGCACAGAGAAAGCCCAAAGAGGCAAAAGGCAAACCAGTCAAGGAGTGTGAACAGCACGTCACATTAAGTCTCCAAGTGGTCTAGCAGAATTGTGTGATTCATAGTGTGAAATGCAATCAAGAGTTCAAGTAGGTCCAGTGCCAAATAACAACAGTGACCTCTTATCA
This sequence comes from Protopterus annectens, assembly GCF_019279795.1. NCBI lineage: Eukaryota > Metazoa > Chordata > Ceratodontiformes > Protopteridae > Protopterus > Protopterus annectens. The sequence continues at coordinate 238,333,965 of NC_056725.1, read as the reverse complement.
GAAGGAGGTTTTTAATGATTTTTAAGATGGATGTCTTAGTATGAAATCTCTTGTTGTAGTGTCTTTTCCTGGAGCCAGAATGAAATGGATTAATGACATCATGAGAAAAATGTAGCTCTCTAAATTATTCAGATCTAAAGATGGTTTCTACTCCTGTGAGTAAGTAAAGCCCTTGTTGAATTTCATGGAAAACTACCAACTCTCAGAGGAGATCTCTCAGTCTGGAGAGTAAATAGACCTAGTACATCCACTCAGTCTTTTGAAAAAGACATAAGGACTTTTTGTCACACAAAAACACACATACACACACACAGATATATATATATATATATATATATATATATATATATATATACACACATCTGTGTGTGTGTGTGTGTGTGTGTGTGTGTGTGTCTGTGTGCGTGCGCGCTCATGAGCATTTATGTTAACTGTGTGTATTGTGTTCGGGTGCATGCATGTAGGTGTGTGTGTGTGTGTGTGTGTGTGTGTGTGTGTGTGTGTGTGTGTGTGTGTGTGTGTATTCTTATTCCGTGTATGCAGGATGACAGGGCTACCAAACACTTCTGTTTAACAAATACTCTCTCCTTCTCTCTCAGGAGATATAAGAAAAAAAATCCATCTCTCTCTTTTCCTGTCTGTTTTATATATATATATATATATATATATATATATATATATATATATATATATATATATATTACAGAGAATTTCCCTTCAGGCCCGGTACCAGGCAGGCATCTGGCAAGAAAGAAATCAGTACAAAATACTGTCAGGTATCTTAACATTATGCAATGTCTGTAAGTATTTTAAATACAATTTTCTTTTTGCCTTTGGTTTATGTGGTAACTGTCCCGAAGCTGCTTACATAGAAATATTTTCTTTCATTTCTTGCCAAGAAATCTTTACTGAAGTATGTTTACTAAGTAATTATAACACCAGTTCCTGTAGAAGTCAATTACTTTATTTCTCAAGCTCCTGTTTAGCCATGCTATGCTGGTGTGGTCTTAAAGAACACGGAATGTATGAACCTGATTGTTGATTTTGCCTTTGAGAAAGACTGTCCTGATTAGCATTACTAAGAGTTAGTCTTGTGGGCTAAAATGAATTAATATGGAATGTATGCATATCTCTCATATACATTGCTCTGAAAGACAGCTGTAAATATTTTTTTGTGAAATCGTCTGCATCATCTTCTCTTACTTTTCCATTCTTTTCCATTCACCTTACCCAAATAATGTAAGAGGCACTATTATTGCCTCCGAAACGCATTTCCTTCAGCTTCATCTTTCAACAGCTATAATGTTCTCTTATCCCAGAATTCAAACCTCATTTTCAAAGTGTCATCTTTTTTTCCTTCATTCCACTCTCTATCTTCTTCACAACACCTCTTTTTCTGTACTATGTTACATATAATTTCAGTTCTGTTTTCTGTGTCTGCCTTTAGCTTATACTCTCACCCTGTGCTGTTTAGTTCTCTTTAACTTACTACACTGGGCTGTACCTCCTGATTGGCATGCATCTCACTATACTAATCAATGCATCCATTTATTAATGGTGTCATCATATTAGCTTCTTGAATATATTGTTATACCTACTCTGTACTTGCTATTCATTTAGGTGTCATTTAACAAATTGCATACCACAACTGAGTGGCACAATGAAGCAATGGGTGGTAATGCCACCTCACAATAAGGGCTTCTGCAGTTCAATTCTTGGCTGTGGTGCCTTCTGTGCTGAGTTTGCATGTTCTCATTGCTGCATGTGTTTTCTCCAGCTACTCTGATTTTCACTAACCTCCCAAACACATGCAGTAGACTGACAGATGACTCTCTGTTGTCTTAGCTGTGAGGGTGTGAATGTGTGAGTGATATGGATGAAAGGCCTAACAGTCTATTTATGTTCCCTGCTTACTAGGTAAATTTGTGAATTCTGGTGCCTGCTCATGAGGTCGCTACAGGAGTCGATAGCAACCTGTGAGTGTGGATGGATAAGGATATAGTAATATATTATTCTCTGCTGTCTTCTACCTATCACTCTAATATGGAAGTAAATCTTTCATAGCTAAATAAACCTGCCTTCTTGGTGTTAGAAAATCTAAAGAATGAGCAAGTAGCTGACATTTACTTTCTCTTTCTCTTTTTTGTATATTTTAGATTCATTAAAGTATTCTTCCTTCATTGCTTAATCTGCACTATATAACAGATACAATTTGAGGTTATGAGGCTATTCTTACATTGTATGAGGCTATTCCCTTTTAGTGTGATACCAAAGACAGGGTCAGCCATTACCTCACCCAAACCTGTTTCTTGTAACCATTTTGGCAATGCCACTTTCACACTGTGGTCAGTATAGTCACCGCATAAGGTTGAAGTCCTACAAACTAGCTTTCAGATAGGTGCTTAAATACCATCCTCTTAAGCTGTAGAGCTGTAACTACAGAGCAGGTACTACCTGAAAATGAACTCATTCCTCTTTTCCCTTGTAGCTGTGTCTTTCATATCTTTCTTATTCTTTCCTTAATGCATTGCTTCTCTTGTGATCTTGTAGTATCTGACCAGGATTATGTGCCAGAAGTATACTAACCTCTGTACTCTCACACCTTCAACTGCTACAGGTATCTACACTACATCACAGTAGTTATCAAATGTAAGGTAATACCTTCTTAATGCAAACTTCTTAAACTTCACAGCTAACATACACAAACCATGACTTCCATTATTCCTGTCCTGCATTGCTGTTGACATGTTAATGGTTTTATCTCTGTAAAGTACAGATCTCTGCGTTTGCCCATACCTTACTTGGACAGAAGGAAGTTTCTCTATTCACCTGTCAGAGAGGGGAGCTTTGAGCAGCCTATCTGTCCCTGGAGGAGTGGTTTCAGGTCAGAAAGTAGTAGTTTATTGGCAATTTTGGGCTAATTTCTATTTCTTTCATTTCCCTGCTATAAAAACCGCATTTGCCCAGTTTTGACGCCAGGCAGCGCCGGTTAACTAGGGTATAACTATTAGCTAGGGTATAACTATTTCCAGCTCCACAAAGTCTCCTCTTCAATTTTTCCCTTGGAACTAGACAAACTTTCAACTTAAGCACTCAAGCCATTCATTTCTCAGCCCGGCACTTGCTCAAAACTCATAACAAGCACTTATAAACCCTAGCACTACAGAAGGACAAGGCTCTCTATTCGACCTTACAAGCCATTCAGGAAAACAGTTTACTATACCTATCCAGGCATGTCCAAAGGGCTGTTTCAGGTGTACTCTTCAGTTCAACTGGTGAATCTTGGCATTTTGAGGCAATGTAACAACTGCGTCATGTACACAGACAACCCTCTTCTCCTACCACCAAACACTAATACATGTGAGAGATGCAATTATACAGCCAAAGTGGAGGCTAAGCTCTCTCAATACCAAGACTGGATCAGACAGTCAAGAGGAGAAGGGAAATACTGGCATCACACCACCAGTCTCACATAGACCCATTAAACCAGCACCAGTAAAAAAACACACGTAAATACACAAAAACATACTCGGAGGCTCTAAATAAAAATCTAGAAAAGCAACAGAGCCCTCCAAAGCAGACATCCAAGCAACCTCCACCCCCCAGCACAAACCATGAAACATATACTTCACAAAACCAGTGTGCCACGCAATCACAGCCCTCAAGGCAAAATAACATACCCAACATACTAGTAATAGGTGATTCTATAGTCAGGCACACTGATGTCCCACTCACTAGGCTTAATAAGGAGAAGGTTACTGTTAGCTGCCTGTCGGGTGCCAGGATCTGCCACATAATACAAGCACTCAGGTCACTCCAGAACAAGTACAAATATGACTCTGTCATTGTCCATCTTGATGTGAATGACCTGAGATGTACCTCCCTGGTCTACATGAAAAGAAATATGGAAGAGCTGTCCGATCTTGTAGCCCAGGCAGGTATGACCCTAGCCCTGAGTACCATGCTACCATCACCCAGAATGATACCACAGTACAAGGACAAAATGATTGACTTCAGCAATTGACTAAGCTTCTGGTGTCATTCTGAGGGGATCCAGTATCTGTCTGCCTGGGATGACATGGTCGACAAACCATGATGCTTTTCCAGAGATGGCCTGCATCTGTTACCCCTGGGATTCTGGATATGGGCTAAGGCTCTTGCCGCCCCTATAGTGCTTTTTTTATGCAAGGTTCAAATGACAAATTCCCCACTGTAACAGGAACAGGCAAGCAAAAACTGAGGGTAATTCTACTCAATGCTTGAAGTCTAAATCTCAAAATGCACTCCCTTGAGGCACTCCTTAAAATGGAGAACATCAATATCTGTGCAGTGACTGAGACCTGGTTCAAGTCTCCAGAGAACACCTCTGCATTACCAGGCTTAAACTCATACCACACTTTTTTGGCCCTCTAACCTGGACTGGAACACAAAAGCCGGAGGTGTGTCCATATTCATTAAGGATATCCACACATCCAGGCTAGTTGCTCAGCATAATGCATCCGAGGTTATCCAAGTGCAACTAACGCTGGGCAAAACTGCAATCCAAATTGTAGCTTGCTACAGATCCTCCACTATGCCCTAGGATTCCCACGCCTCTTTTCTTGATATACGGAAAAATATTAGGGTTCAACCAAACATCCTAATAATGGACGATTTCAACTACCCAACCATTAACTGGGAAAACTACTCATGTACCAACTACTTCGCTCAATCACTTTCTGGAATTCTTAAATTCCAATGCCCTGGATCAACTTATCCACACCCCCACCAGGGGCAACAATATCCTAGACCTAGTCATTACCAACATGAGTGACTGGTGTCCCACACCTGAAGTCAACTCCTCATTGGTCAGATCTGACCATAAGCTAATCACCCTAGATATCCACATCTTGCCCTCACCTCCCATTAAGGAAACCATGGTAAAAAATTTCTCCAAAGCCAACTTCATGCTTCTTAGGACAGAAGTGGTGAACTTCATGACACCCATGCAGATGGACAATACAGTTACGACTGCTGAATCTTACACAGATGTACTCTATAAGCACTTACATGCGTGCATGGATCGTGCTATCCCAAACAGAACTAAGACGCTACCCTCCAAAAAAAGGAAGCCAACCTCGTGCTCCCCTGCCATAAACAAACTCTACAACAGAAGGAAGAAACTGTTGCAAAAGAAAGTAAAATCCCATGAGTGGAGAAGCTCCATGGTCAGCCTCAGTAAGAAGCTGAGATCCCTTATAAGATCCTCCAAAGCTAGCTACGAAAAAAAATATCGCCACTGATTCTAGGGACAGCCACAAAGCATTCTATAGCTATGTCAAGAATCTCAATGCCAACACCCAGATCTGCTCTGAGTTACAGTACAACGGCATGAAAATTACAGAACTAACTGATATTGCCAACATCCTGGCAGATAGGTTCAGTGCTAACTTTACCCCCCTTCTCACCCCCTAAAGAGACCATATCTATACAAGAAGAATGCAGAGTCCCTGTAATCACAACTATGCAGGTAAAAGCTCACTCTCCAAAGCCAAAACCACAGCATCCATGGGACCGGGCAACATTCCAGGGTGAGTTTTACACAGACTTCAGAATGAACTGGCTCCCCACGTAAGCACCATGCTCAATCATAGCCTCACATCAGGCTTTGTGCCCACTGAATGACACACAGCAACAGTTATCCCACTCCACAAAGAGGGAGCCACCACTGATCCTGGGAACTATCGCCCTATTAGCCTGATGAGCCTGGTCTGTAAGGCTATGGAATGTATCATCATGGAACTCATAAACAAAGACATTGGTAACCTCCAAACTCTGAACCCCACCCAGTTCAGGTTTGTAAAAGGCAGATCATGCCTCCTGAACCTGATCAACTTCTTTGAGGCAGTCACCAAAGCTATAGATGAGGGTAAGGTGGTTTACACAGCCTATCTTGACCTCACCAAGGCTTTCGACACCATCTCCCATTCTGGAATTATAGCTAAACTCACTAAACTAGGTATAAATCCCTACGTCACAAGATGTGTTGCCAATTGGCTCACTGACAGAACGCACACTCTAAAAGTTTCAGACTCCAAATCTGACTTCAAACCAGTGACAAGTGGAGTACCACAGGGTTCAGCCCTGGGACCTCTCCTGTTTGTTATCTACTTCTCTGAAGTACAGGCTAACACAGAAGGCCTTTGGCTAATGAAGTTCACAGATGACTGCAAACTAGGAGCTACAGTCGAGTCCCCAAATGATGTGGTCATCCTACAGAAGAGCCTCACTGAGACAGATGCCTGGTGTCAGAGCCATGGCCTCAAGCTCAATGCCAAAAAGTGCATTGTCATCCCCTTTGGTAAAAACTCTGTACCCATGAACTACAACATAGGTGGCAGTCTACTTAATGCCAAATGTTTGATAAGAAACCTTGGGACCCAGGTGGACAGCAGTCTCTCCTTTGATAATCACATTGCCACAGTAGTCAGGAAATCTTTCTACATGGCACACCTCATCACAAAAGGGTCCTCATCCAGGAAAAAAGGGGTCATTGTTCCCCTCTACTCAACACTTATTAGACTCATTATAGAGTACAGCACCCCTTTTGGAATGTACCTCACAAGACATCTGCAGCAGCTGGAAAGGCCACAGAAGTACCTCACAAAGAGGATAACTGACCTCAAATAGATGCCCTGCACTGACTGTCTCAAAAAATCCAGCTTTATTCCATAGCATATAGCCTACTCCGAGGTGATCTCTGCCTAACATATAAAGCTATGTCAAACCCAGAGCTGTTGGACATGCTACACCTAAAGAAATCCCAATCCCACTGAGCTACATGCTCTAGGGACCTAAACCTTGTCACCACAATAAACAGGACATGCTGAAGGGATAGATTCCTGTCCCAGAGACTTCCCATACTCTGGAACAAGCTACCCATCTATGTCAAGCAAAGTTCCTCATTAGCACTCTTCAAGAAAAATCTTGATGAGTGGATGGAAAATAGGAAGTAAACCCTGGGGATCAATCCTGTGTCTCTGCTCGACAGGGGCATAGGAAAATAACTTTCTTGGGTGGCGTAAGTCAGGGAACCTTGTTGGCTAGGCTTATTTAAGCCCTTTGGCTGATAGCCTAGTACCTACCTATGAACATATGAACACAATAGAAATAGAAAATAGAGATGCATTGCCACAAACAAAACTCATAACTGGTTGTGTGATCACACATTGCATTAAATCTGGAAGCACCACACGTACAAAAAACTGAGAGTGTACAAGTGCATATTTCTTGTTAATACTGCGGAGGAAATGGGATTTTCTTGTTTGCACAATGATTTGCTTTCCTGATGCAAAGTTGTTTTTGTGGCAAAGAGAGATAAAACACTTATAGTGTGTTTGCTAGTTTCATTAGAATGATAGTTCAAATCCAGAATTGTGTAAAAATCTGAAAGGTGTGTTAAAATGTATTTTGTAATGTTGTTTATGTTTCCTTTTTTATTTTTTTTTTAAATATTAATATTTGAGTGATGTGCAGCTTAATGCAAATTTGGTAAAACGGATAACTAAATTAAAATTAATGGAAGTTGCTCCTATGATAAGGACAATACAACTATTATAATTTTCTGAAGGAAGCAGAGACCCATGTTTACTCATCGCTTAATTCCACGCAAACAGGAAAAGCATTACTAATAGTACTTACTTAATACCATAAAATTTATGACACAGTATTTGCGATATAAACTACATTATGCACATCATAGTATCCGTCAGCTATTTCTATCATAGCATATATGGACAAGTACTTCTCAAGTTCAAGTAGTCATTAAATGTGTGTTTTGCATGCACAAACACATTGCCATCAATTGTGCAAATCAGCTGCCCGTCAGTGAACTATGGAAGGAGCTAATTGGCAGGAAATAGTATGTTTACTGCCCAGTTACTCTTCATACCATAATAATCTATGCAAAACCACAACAAAAGGGAAAGCACTTGTTGCTAAATTAACAAATATTTACTCAAACTGTCTCATGTGTGCCCTGCACCCATGCACTTGAAAATGGATATCTCAGTACTAGTTCCCAAATGTCAACTATACTACAGAATTAAATAGTACAACTGCATTGTTACATCATCTAAAGCTTTATAGTGACAATAGACATTCAGATTGTCTTACACATGTATTAATGTGGATATCAATTCATCACAAATATGAACACACATACATACACAGTTGCATTTGTGCCAATCACAAAACATGTGGGTGTGTGTCTGTGTGTGACAATAAGTATATAATGTAGACAATATACTGAGAAACAGCTGCATGTCTCAGTTCTGCTACATGCATTCCTAACAGCTTTTTGCACTAGTTTGAGAAGCTGTCTTTTAAAGCATACCTGCACATTGGAAATACAATAGAAAATGCAAAATCCACACTTTGCACACCACTCTCATAACAGGATATGTTACCCACATCATATAATGATGATGGTATCATCAAAAAAGACCAGTATGAGAAGGCAAACCATACTTCAGGGATGGTGCAATCATTAGCTACTGTGTTCTACAGATGGGAGCAAAATTCTTAGATGTGGGTTAAATTACAACAGCAGCTACATTGTGTGTGCGTGTCTCTATGTATGTGTAAATGTATGTACATAGTCATACGGACATCAGCCTGTATCCCACTATCATCAATCCAGGCTCATGCAAAACTAATATCTGGACAGTCGTACATGCCTACCAAGCTATTTCGTATAGGGCTCTCAAAATCTTCTGCCAAACATGCAATGATGAGGTTGTCCACTATAAATTGTCAAAAGTAGCAGTGTAAAAGTCATGCTTGTGCAGTAGGACTTGCATTAAGCACTGAGTTCTCTAGTTTGTGTAACAAGTTAGGTAGGGGTTCTAATCTCACTGTAGTCAACTGGTGTGTGTGTGTGTGTGTGTGTGTGTGTGTAGTCAAAAGATCAGAAGTCTGTATCTTACTTTCAGCAAACCATAGGTTCATAACTGGGTACTAGGCTGTGTCTACTTCATATGACGTAAATTTCATTTGACTGAATTTCATTTGACTGAGACCAAAACACTGAAATTTCAAAAGACTGAAAACTCATTTGACTGAAACTCATAATACTGACACATTAAAGTAAAAGGTATATGCCCTTTTCCCCACTGTAGTGCGATCCTGGAGTTAGTATATATAGTTAGGGGGGGTGTGGGGGGCACAGCCCCCCACATTGGAGGGTGTAGGTGGCGAAGCCCCCCACATAGTTTAGGTAAATATTGTTTTCTGCAAAGAGTTATTCATTGCAGTTATAAATATCCATGTGTATGGTTTAAAATGTATAAAATATGTGGGGGGCTTCACCCCCCACACCCTGCAATGTGGGGGGTTGTGCCCCCCATATCCCCCCTAACTATATATACTAACTCCAGGATCACACTGCAGTGGGGAAAAGGGCATATATCTTTTACTTTAATGTGTCAGTGTTATGAGTTTCAGTCAAATGAGTTTTCAGTATTTTGAACTTTCAGTGTTTTGGTCTCAGTCAAATGAATTTCAGTCAAATGAAATTTAGGTCATATGAAGTAGACCCACTAGGCTATTGGCCCTAGGGCCTATATAAGCCTAGCCAAAAAGGTACCCTGGCTTTCGCCACCCAAGAAAATTATTTTCCTGTGCCCCTGTCAAGCACAGCCACAGAAGTGATCCCCAGGTGAATTTCCTATTTTCCATCCAATCAAGATTTTTCTTGAAGACTGCTAATGTGGAGCTCTGTTTGACATAGATAGGTAGTCTGTTCCAGAGTATGGGAAGTCTCTGGGACAAGAATCTATCCCTCCAGCATGTTCTGTTTATTGTGGTGACAAGGTTTAGGTCCCTAGAGCATGTAGCTTGGAGGGATTGGGATTTCTTTAAGTGGAGCATGTCCAACAGCTCTGGGTTTGACTTAGCTTTGTATGTTAGGCAGAGATCGCCTCTGAGTAGGCGATATGTGACGGAGTAAAGCTGGAGTTTTTTTAGATGGTCTGCGTAGGGCATCTGTTTGAGGCCAGTAATCCTCTTTGTGAGGTATTTCTGTGACCTTTCCAGTTGTTGTAGATGTCTTGTGAGGTACATACCAAAAAGGGCATTGCACTCTATAATGGGTCTAATAAGTGCTGAGTAGAGGGGAACAATGACCTCTTTTTTTCTGGATGAGAAACCTTCTGTGATGAGGTGTGCCACATAGAAGGATTTCCTGACCACTGTGGCAATGTGATTATCAAAGGAGAGACTACTGTCCACCTGTGTCCCAAGGTCTCTTATCACACTTTTGGTGTTAAGTAGACTACCACCTATGTGATAGTTCATGGGTACAGAGTTTTTACCAAAGGGGATGACAATGCACTTTTTGGCATTGAGCTTGAGGCCATGACTTTGACACCAGGCATCTGTCTCAGTGAGACCCTTTTGTAGGATGTCCACATCGTTAGGAGTTTCGATTATGGATCCTAGTTTGCAGTCATCTGCGAACTTAGTTAGCCAAAGACCTTCTGTGTTAGCCTGTATTTCAGAGAAGTAGATACCAAACAGGAGAGGACTCAAGACTGAACCCTGTGGTACTCCACTTGTCACTGGTCTGAAGTCTGATTTGGAGTCTACTACTTTCACAGTGTGGGATCTATCAGTAAGTCAGTTGGCAACCCATCTTGTGACATAGGGATTTATACCTAGTTTAGTGAGTTTATCTATAATTACAGAGTGGGGATGGTGTCGAACACCTTGGTGAGATCTAGATAGGCTGTGTGAACCACCTTACCCTCATCTATGGTTTTGATGACTACTTCAAAGAAGTCTGTCAGGTTTAGGAGACATGATCTGCCTTTTGCAAACCTGAACTGTGTGGGGTCCAGAGTTTGGAGATCTCCAATGTCTTTGTTTATGAGTTCCATGATGATACATTCCATGGCCTTGCAGACCAGGCTTGTCAGGCTAATGGGGCTGTAGTTCCCAGGGTCTGTCATGGCTCCCCCCTTTGTGGAGTGGGATAATTGACATGGTGCGCCATTCAATAGGCACAAAGCAGGAGGTGAGGCTATGACTGAACATGGTACTTAGGTGGGGGTGCCAGTTCAATCTGTAGTTCATGTAGAAGGTGGTCTGGGATTTTGTAGGGTCCCATGGATGCTGTGTTCTTGACTTTGGAGAGTGAGGTTTTTACCTGTGCAGCCATGATTACAGGAACTTTGCATTCTTCCAGTATAGAGATAGGCCCTTTAGGGGGTGAGAGGGGGGTAATGTTATCACTGAACCTATCTGCTAGGATGTTGGCAATATCAGTTGGTTCTGTATATTTAGTGCCATTGTGCTGTAACTCAGAGCAGATCTGAGTGTTGCCATTGAGATTCTTGACATAGCTATAGAATGCTTTGTGGTTGTCTTCAGAATCAGTGGCAATTTTGGTTTAATAACTAGCTTTGGAAGATTTTATGAGGGATCTCAGCTTCTTACTGAGACTGACCAGGGAGCTCCTCCAATCATGGGATTTTACTTTTTTTTTGCAACAGTTTCTTTCTTCTGTTGTAGAGTTTGTTTATAGCAGAAGACCACCAGATTGGCTTCCTTTTTTGGAGGATAGCATCTTGTTTCTGTTAGGGATAGCACAATCCATGCACTCGTGTAAGTCAGCTGACATTAGCTGTGCATGTTTGTGACAGTATCATGGAGAACAAATTCTTTGACAGTCTTACATGCCTATACATCCATTTCATACAGGCCTCCTAACATCTTCTCTTAAATATCCACTGCAAACTGTCCAACAGCAGTATAAAGGTCAAGCTTGTGCCATGATGCTTGTGTTAAGTACCGAGTTCTCTAGCTGGTGTAACTAGTTAGGGAGGGGTTCTAATCTCACTGCAGTCAACTGGTGTGTTTATGTAGTCAGAAGAGCAGGAGTCTATATTCTACTGTCAGCAATCAAGTCCTATGGAGAACAAATATCTTCACAGCCATACATGCCTACCCAGCCATGTTGTACAGGACTCCCAACATTTTCTCACAAACATGCACAGCTGATGTCATCAGCTATAAAATGTTGCCCAAGACTCTCAAAGCTTGACTTGTGCTATAGCACTTGCATTAAGTACTGTTTTCTGTAGATAGTCAGGTAGGGGTTCTAGTTTCACTGCAGCCAACATGTGTGTGTGTGTGTGTGTTTGTGTGCGTGTGTGTGCGTGTGTGTGCGTGTGTGTTTGTGCATGTGTGTGTGTGTGTGTGTGTGTGTGTGTGTGTGTGTGTGTTGGTGTTCAGTTAGTTCACACTAAAGAGACCAATTTAGAATAGCATGTGAGGCACTCCTAATACCATCTTCTTCCCACCAAACGCTGCTGATGTCATCAGCTATAAAGTCCTGTCTGACACTCTGAAAGTCAGACTTGTGCTGCGGTGCTTGCATCAAATACTGTGTTCTGTAGATAGGTAGGGTTTCTGCTCTCAATGCAGTCAACTTGGGAGTGTGTGTGCTGGTTGTGAATAAATTCACATTTGAAAGACCATTTTAGAACAGTATGTGAGACACTCCTACTACCATCTTCTTCCCACCAGACACTGCTGATGTTAACTAGTGTCAACTAGTGGGTGTGTGTTCATTTAAAAATCAGTACATTGACAATTTTAGAACAGAATGTGAGTCTACAGGTATGTATGACATTCCTCTGAGCATCTTCTTATAACATACACTGATGTCATCCTGTATAAAGTGCACTCTGACATTATTCAAATAAAAATTGTGCTGTGGCAGTAATGTTAAGTATTGTGTTTTCCAGCTCCTGTAACTAAATAAGTAGGGGTTCTAATCTGACAGCAGTCAACTTGAGGGTATATACATTCAAATAATATACTTGAGACAATTTTACACCGAGATGTGATTCCATATCCATGCCAGGCACTCCTCCCAGCATGTTCTTCTCTGCATACAATGATGCTATGATAATCTATAAAGTGCAACCTGATACTGATAAAGTCAGACATAGGTAGTACTGTTGCATTGTATGGAATTTAGGTTCTATACCTACACATGTAATGTTCAAATCAGACTCATTCTGCTGCTGTGTGTGGTTGTTAGTACATTATGATAATTGTATGATCTTTTGAATTGCTTTTCATTTCACCACCACTTAGGAAAACCTTTAATGTAGTCTCATGCATCTAAATCTCCCTTTTTCCCCTCTGGCCACATGACATGCTTCCTGCAGAGGAGTGGAGGATGTCCTCATGTCAAAGATGCATATGCACATCATGAAGCAGAGTCCTTCCATGAGCCTCTGCAAGCCATCTCCAGACCACTGGATGGGTGATTAATAATTCTGTCATGGGGAGGTGCACCTGTCACACATGTCACACACACACACACACACACACACACACACACACACACACACACACACACACACACACACACACTTAATATCTTTCAGCATATAGATAAATGGAGTTTGGATTAAATGTTATAATAATATCTAAGATTTTATATGCTATTGGCCATTAACTTAGTAATGTCCTATGTTCCTATAAACATTTTACCTGTCAATGTTGCTGTCATCGACATGTGCTATGTTGAGCATTGTAAGTACAGTAGGTCTACAAGAAGGTATTACAAGCTGTGATATGAGGTGATATACTGATGGCTGCTGCTGCCATTTCATTACATGTTCCTTCCATAACGGCTGTAGTAATATGCCTCCTGAGAACTGTTGACATCGGATGATACTTTGTATATTGTTGGCTTGGGAAGGCAAGCATTTTTGTAGTGGAGCAGATCAATATTCTAGGCAGTTCTCATTCATCCATCACAGTGACACTTGCAGTATGGCACAGGTGCACATGTGTCTACCTACCATCATTAAATGCTCTGTGTTATGCCTCAATATAAATTTATACTGATTACACGGGTGCATAAGTCTTGTTTCATCCACATGTTGCAATGCTGTGATATATACTAAAATATCATGTTTTGATTCAATTGCATCCTTGTAGAATTCACTGTATGAGCAATTGTGTTTCTAGTCCCAAAGCCTACTGAGGTGGTCACCAACACTATTGTGTGGCTATCAGCATTTGTGTCAGTAAATGTTCTGGATGAGCCACAACCAACTCACTTGTTATGTGTTCTTATATGGTATTAGGCTGCTCAAACACAGCTTTACAATGAAAAACATATAGCATATGTTGTGCAATTGATGTAATTATGTGACATTGGTTCATTTGTATGATAGTGTGAATAGTACCACTGTGTGGCATGTGATACATAATCAAGGTTGTATTTGGAGGTGTTGTCACAAATCATTTGTTAAATACTTTTTAAATGTTAAGGGGAATACAAAACTAAGTGCAGAGCTGTTTGTGGATGCCACCAGCGATACTCATCTGGAGAAAATAGACAATCTTCTAGCTGACAGTTTGTCTCACACTTCACCCCCCTGTCACCACCATCAGCCAAACTATACATGCAAACGTTACTCAGTTTATTTTCTCTTGTCTGCACTAAGGCTAAAAACACAGCTCAATGGGCCCTGACAACATCCCATGTTGCCTACACCATGGCTTAAAACCTGACCTAGCAGACAAAGTTGGATCCCTACTTAAACACAGCCTCCAGACTGTCTATATTCCTGCAGAAAGGTGTACAGCAGCAGACACCTGAATGAACAAGGGAGGGATGATCACCTGATGCCGTGACTTATAGACACATAATCCTCATCTGTGAGGCAGACCAATGACTCATCCAAAATTATCAAAAAGGACACAGGTAATCTCCCGACTGCATACCAACCCCATATTTGATTTGTTAAGGATACAGTATGTCTGTTAAATCTGTCTGATGTCTTCAAGAAGGTCACCAAGGGCATGTATGATAATAAGACTGTCATCCACCATAACTTAAGAAGGTCACCAAAGGCATGCATGATGAAAAGACTGTCATCCTGCATAACTTGACTTGACCAAGGCATTTGACACAAATCCACACTCAGGTGTTACAGAGAAACTGTCTCAAGTAGGCATCAACACCTACATTACCAAATGTGTAGAAAAGTGGATCACATACAGGGCAGATAATGTTGAAGCATGTGAAGCCACCCTTAGCTAGATTGCAGTTATCAGGTCCATAACTCAGGGTTCTGTCCTAGACCCTTTCCTGTTCAGTATTTAAGTCTCATAAGTCAAGACAAACTTACATATCCTTTGTCTAACCAGCTTTGTGGGAGACTGCAAGTTGTGGACAATTATTTAATCCAAGAACGCTATTGATATACTGAAGAAAGTATTAACACACACACACACACACACACACACACACACACACACACACACACACACACACACACACACACACACACACACACACACAAAACATCATGATTAGTTCCTTTATGAAAGCAAATACATAAGCAAATTACAATATAGACAGAACACCCCTATGAGCAGACTATCTACATGACCTGGGTAATCAGGTAGATAGTCAGTGGAACTTACACTTGCATTGACCACAATGGTGACAAATCCCTTGTATGTAGCACAAATCCTGAGTATGGGCAGGCCATCCACTTCAAAGGACATTAGAGTCCCATTGTTCTCAGCCCTCATCACACCAATAATTGAGTGTATGTACCTCAAAACACATCTTCCAGGGATGATTTACTCATGCGTATCAGTTTTGCCACAGTGAGCTTCCACACATGTTATCATCCATACATAAGTATTCTCTTTGATGCATAACCATTAGGAGTTGACAGTGCAGACTTCCCGTCAAAGTTTTATACAAGATGCATGTGATATGTCTTCCTGTGATGCACCCAGTAAATACACAGCTCATTGACAAGATTGATGGGATGGGTTACATTCCTGCAAGTGCGGATTGTGGCATATATATATATATATATATATATATATATATATATATATATATGTCATGCACACCTCTCAACTAGCCAGGATTGCTTGTAATTTAAACTACAGGTGTAACAGTGTCCCTCTTAATGCATCCAAAATGTGACCATTTTTGAGGAAGGTCTCCTTGATTACCCTTATAGATTACTGACAAATCATTACAGTTGTACAAGTGTGTATATGCAGAACAGATGTAAGAACTCACAATCACATATTTTATGTCAATAACATGATTAATGGTGGTATTATTCTGATATTGTTTATGATTGTGTGTGCTTTTGTCTACTGTTGTCCATTAGCCTGTTGCTATGTGTCCTGACTGGTTGAGACCTATGCTGACATTTCAGTTATATTCAAGCAACTCATTTTGCACATCTTCACAATATGCACATACCCCATATTGTATATGCTGTCCTTGATAAATGTCCTCTTAAATGATCATGTAACAGTGGTTATAGCATAACTAATCATTTCCATTGATATGTGACCTTGTGTGACAATTACATAATATACAATAACTGTGTGATGATATGAATATAGCCACACAGGAGGTGTAAACTGCAGTAAGTACTGTATGATATACATATGTGATTACTGTTCTTGTTACAACTGTCTTGTCTTTGAGATGTACATACATTGATATACCCTTATCTGGTGTATATTACCATGTTTCCCTTGTCCTCTTCACCTTTCTTCATTCCTACCATTCATGTGTGCTTTCCTATTTCAATACACACACTTCCCCAGATTGGTGTATTTATAATGCAGTCTATGTACCCTTGATGATCACCACCAAGACCTTTATTTCAGTATGTCTAAAACATGCCTGTACTGTACTTTGCCCTGACTACACTTTCCTATAATGTGTTAGAAATGTATTCGTTTGCTTTAATTACACAGTGGTAGTCATTGTGGCTGTCCGAGCAATGTCGCAGAACAAGCTTGCTCTTAAGTAAACTTGTCTGCTGTTGGAATGTGTTTGTGCTGGTTTATACAGTTTTCTGGCCGGTGCCACTGCTGCTGGCCAAGAAACTGATGTGGTGTCCATATAAGCATGATGCGCAGCAGGCATATGCAATTAACTCTGCTGCTCATTGCACTAACACGCTTCGTGTAGGCTTCCTGCTAAGCCTACACAAAGTTTTATTGAATCTCTGGGACTGTCTTTTCATTTAGTATAAATTCCTCTTATTGAATACTATTTATAACCCATTACACATTACTTATGAGCATAATTGTAATAATATTACTTTTTTGGATGTCACCCATTTTTATGGATGGGTTGCCTAATTAACATCATGCTAAATTATATACATTAATGGGTATTAATGCATTCATATATTTTTAAAAGCTGTCACCCTATGTTAAAAAGAAATATTCTTAGAGATATGATTTTGTATGGTTAGAAATACACTTAATAGTATTCAGCTAGAGGAATGTGTTTATGCATTTAATTAAAGATAAACATACTTGTAAAAAAGGAGTTAGATGTGTGAAGATAAATGTTTCATGAATGATAGCGTATAATTTGTCTAGTAAATTTATGGGATAAATGATTCATCATAACTGGGATATACTGTTGAAGGATCTGCTACAAGTGCTCACATACTAAGAGTTCACACTTGCTTGCTGCCATGTGATCTAAATGTCACATGTTCTAACTCCCACTAACTAGTTCTGAATTAGCATGCCCTCCCACCACCTGATCAAAGTAAACTGTATAACCCTACCAGATCCGTAATTCTAACCCTAAAACTCCCATCTAGTCTCTACCTTAACATGAGTCCTTGATCCCTAATTGTAAGACTGTCCTGCTGCTCCATAAACCTAAAGACCCAATCACACCCTAACCCTAAAACTCCACTCCCCCCTCCCCCCTCCCCAAACCAAAACTCCCTGGTTGCTCCCTAAACCTAAAATTCCTCATTGATCCCTAATTTTAAAATCCCCTGTCACCTCCTGAAACCTAAATCCTTCTCTCAATCACCATCTAAAAATCTAAGTTACACTTCCACCCCCTTCTACTCCTTCCCCCACGTTGCCACATTTACCTTGTTCAAGCTTGAATAATATGTCCAAGTGAGATGCACCAGCTCCACTCTCTTTCTTTCTCTCCCTCTCTCTGTCTAAGCACACCTCAACTCATTCAAGTTTGAGTTTGTCTTAAATCTCTGGTTGCGAAACAGTGATTTTTGAGCAGCTGGGGCCAGAGAGCTTTTAGAAGACTCACTTTTAAGCAATAATGTGCCTGCTGAGGCTGTAGGTTATTGGCCAATCATTTCACATAAAAAAGTCAGAAATATGAAAGATTTATTTGATGACAAAGTAATAAATGCTCAGTAATTAAATGGTCCTCAAAAAGATACTTATGCATGTGATAATGTAGCCCGTGAAAATATGAACATAACCAGTGTATATGGAAATCTGAAAAGTGGAATGGAGTAGTTTTAATGGACATGCATCATGTAAAACTAAATTCTTGAAAGGACAACAGAACACTAGAATGATACAGAAGAAGAATTATGATAATGCATTGGCTAAACATATTCTTGATAGCTGTGAAGCCTATATGTTTACATTCCAAGTTCTGTAGCAGGTCCCAAATGACAACATAAGCTGTATATTGGGAACTGTTATTATTTTATTCCAAGGTAGAGTGCTTATCTCCATGGACCTTTTTCAGACTCAACTCAGAAAAAGTGACTTGGCTCAAAGTCACACAGTTAGGAAGTGGAGGCTGAGGGAATCAAACCTTACACGACTAGACCACAGGAAGCAACTTGTTAACAGCTCCATAATTCTCTAAGCCAACTGACAGACAAGAATCTACATGACAGCAGTACTTACTGTCCCAAACTACCTCTGCTGATGAATGGATTCCTGATCTTCTTATAATAAACCACAGGCAACATGTACTTTGGTCAATCTATGGTCTTTATGCACAGTGTTTGTGTATGGAAATTTTCACCCACTGAGATGCATGAGGACGGTCCATCCTCAAGGCAGTATCTGCTTCTCCAAAGATTATCCCAGAACCATTTTTTCTCTTCAAAGACATCACAAACTTCTTTGGTTGTATCATCCTGCTGCTATCCAGTGGCTCGTCTGGGGTCTGCCTTACAATTGCTGTGAAATATTTTATTTCTTGACCTGGAGTAGCTTGTTGGTAACACTATTAAGTCACTGATGCAGTATGTGATTGTGACAACCTCCCAGTGACATTTATGTCACAGGCCACCATGTGCCACATCTGGTCTCGTAAAGGCAGTTCAACATCTCATCTGCCCGACAGTTGCTGTGCATGTGTCCTTTGTGCCTGTAACAAGATGTCATTTTCAGCAGAGCTGAAAATGTCCAGCCTTTATTCACTAAACATACAAATGTCAGTGAACCCATGAGATAGAGTTACAGACTTTATATCAATTGGAGTAGCAGGATGACAGCTTCATATAAAGAGGTACCATGGGTATTCAATATTAAATTCCCTGGGACAGATACGGGTAGGAACAGATACTGGAACATTACTTTTTTACTGCACAAGCATTGTGCAGAAGTACAATGCATCTGTATGAGTCCTGCCTTAGGTTTTATCCAAAATACCTACTTAAAAGTCTGGGTTAAGCATTCAGATATAAATAAAAAAAGAGATATCAATTTAATTTGACTGAGTCCATCAGAAAATTAAAATTTTATTAAACCAGGGGATCGGGTTCTTTTGCTAAATTAAAAAGGAATTACATGCTCAGAAATAAATAATTCCAACTCTAACTTACAGTGATTACTTTCTGTAGTAACAAAATCATACCTAAATACATAACTCATACTACACTTTTCCAAGTTCATGGCAGTACTGTTGCAAATCTGAATGTCTTCATCTTTTTTTTCGCTTAAACATTGCAGGGATCACAGTGCCTATGTTTGTTAGCAGTTTTGTTCTTTAGTACCTATGTAGACCATCCATCTGCAATATATTTTCCCACATCCTTGCAAGGGTTACTGACCTGCCACTGCACGCTCATTACAATTCACCGGTACTCCTCCAAGTTCTTGATGCTGCCTCTTAGTGCAGCATAGTTAATTGTGTAATAAGTTAAATGTGGAGTCCAGGACCATTCATTTGAATGATGCTCATTAGCAGAAGACCTGTGTTAGAAGCTTCAAAACTGTGCAATACAAGAAGTCATGCCTACAATGAGCCTCATTGCCCTACAGAAAACTGCCATATAGTGAACTGTAGATCACTGATTTCACCGGTTTATATTAATTACTGTAAGAAAATCACTATCACTACAAGGTAAATGACAGGGGAATGATAATTTATCTAGTTTTGCTGTAGCACTACTGCTTTACTTGTATAGTATTTAATGACATCCATGACCATCCATGACAATGTGATACAGTACTGGGTTAACTTGCTGGGTGTACTTGACAACATTTTATGCCACTGTGTGAGAAATATAAACTAAGCAGGATAAGTGGAGGTGTAGAACAACACAAGTTCTAAGGGTTCTGTTCTTGTAGACTCTGCAGATACCATAATTTTGTGTGTAGGCTAAGCCATGCCAGACTCTAAACCAGTCACAAGTGGCGTCCCACAGGGCTCGGTCCTGGGACCTCTCTTGTTTGGTATTTATTTTTCTGAGGTACAGGCTAACATGGGAGGATTGTGGCTGACCAAGTTCGCAGATGACTGCAAACTGGGTGCCATAATTGATTCTCCAGCGGACACAAGCATCCTTCAAAAGGGTCTCATAGAAACGGAAAACTGGTGCCAGAGCCATGGCCTTAAACTAAACGCCAAAAAATGTATAGTCATACCATTTGGGAAAAACAAAGTGCCCACAAATTACCACATAGGTGATAATCCATTAAGTACGGAAGAAGTAATTAGGGACCTAGGGACCCAAGTTGACAGTAACCTCTCGTTTGACACTCACATTGCCAAAGTGGTTAGAAAGACCTTCTATATTACCCACCTTATCATGAAGGGATTCACATCTAGATCGGGAGAGGTCATTGTGCCCCTTTACTCTTCCCTCATCAGGCCCATAATTGAGTACAATGCCCCATTTGGGATGTACCTTACCCGACACCTGCAGCAATTGGAAAGACCCTAAAAGTACCTCACCAAGAGGATCAAGGGACTCAAACATATGCCATATGCTGCCCGGCTAAAGAAACTCCAGCTCTACTCAGTAGCATACCGCCTACTCAGAGGCGATCTATGCCTGACGTACAAGGCCATGTCCAACCCGGAATTAATGGACATGCTCCACCTCAGAAAATCCAAATCCACCAGAGCTACGCGAGCGAGAGATTTGAACCTCATCACAGAAATAAATAGGACATGCTGGATGGACAGATTCATAACCCAGAGGCTCCCTTCACTCTGGAATAAAATCCCAGTCCATGTTAGGCAGAGCCCCTCACTGACACTCTTCAAGAGAAATCTTGACGAGTGGATGGGAGATCGTAGGTTTACCCCGGGGGGGTCACTTCTGTGCCACTGTTAGACAGAGATACAGTAAACTAAACCTTAAAATGGGCACAGTATACTCATTCTAAGGGGTGGCGAAAGCCAAACACACTCTGGCTAGGCTTATAAATGCCCTAGGGCAGATAGCCTAGTATGAACCTATGAACCAATGAACCTATGAATGTTCCACCCAATGAATGCTGTTATGCATGTGTTAAGGAGGTGTTCTGCTGTCTGATAATTACATCCTCAGCGATGGTAATAATATTGTGGTACCTATGTGTGGAGATTTCCTATGTCATGTGTGCATTATAAAGTGGTAGTCCTATACATACTACTTGTCATGATTTTGGGAATTACTGGTGAAGTTGCTGTGAGTGTAATACTCTGACTGTGCTTTTGTGAAGGAGGACCGAGGTACATGGTACAAAAGCCTGCACAGAGTATACTTGCATTTGGCAGTCCTTCATGATGGCATTTGAACCTTATCAAGTTCTCCAATTCCTCTCATGTGCTGCAGATGGGAGGGGTGGTCAGCATCTGTGGTAGCACTAAGTGGGTAGGGATAGGGAGCTTACTGTAACACTGAATTGTCTTACTAGTATGCTTTGGATCCAGTGGGTTCTTCAGTTACTACACCTGAATGATTTCAGTCAGGAATTAGTGTAGGAGATGTGCTCTCCATGACATGGATAACAGTTTGGGACATTGTCTTTCTCCATCTGGCTTATGGCATTCTATGTATGGCCTTTCCTAAGTGTTTTGGTCTACACAGAGAGATGTCTGTGTACAGTCAGGGGTGAGATCTCCTGTTGTAGGTCTACTTCCACCTTTGGGATGTACACACATGCTCTACAGTGTCTTGTAAGGGTTGTTTAAGCCATGGAACCAGATATACTTCACCACCATATAGTATGTGCATGTCACTGGCAGGGATGTTGCTTAACACTGGCAGTATATCCCATGTTAGGACTTTGCCATCTCCAAAGGGGGAGATATACCACAGCACAGTGCTGTATCATCTGCAAAAGCTGTGTCCACACACACACACACACACACACACACACACACACACACACACACACACACACACACACACACACACACACACACACACACACACACACACACACACACACACACACACACACACACACACACACACACACACACACACTCTGCTTATTATTAACACTCATCACTGTGGCCCACTTCACTGGTGCATATGATGACAACTGTGCCCTGCCCTCAGTACTCTGTTTTGTGGGTAGCCTATGTCTAATGCATAGTGGGTCCAGTACCAATGCATATTATAGTGCAGCCTGCACCATTTTGTCTTTTATATGTACAGTTTATTCTGTTCCATAGTTATCAACAAGAAGCTGCCTCTTAGCTTGCAACAATGTGTGCTGCATTAACCTTTGTCTGCCACAGTCATCCCCTGCAGATGACTCTTCTACAAGCTCTCATCACGGACCTCCTCTGCTGCTAACTCTGGTACTTCATCCTCCTGAATGTCATTGCTGTGTTGTAACTGTCTGAATATCAACATGCTGTGTTACACTGAATACACTGCAAAGATTTTACTGCATGTAGCAGGGTCATACTGCAGTGCACTGTCAAGTGAATTCAGACAGCAAAAGCAGGCCAAACACATGTTCAGCAATGACCTGGGTCTATGACATGCCACTATTATATGCATTCTCAGCCATGGTTTGTGGGTTTCTAATTTGTGACATTAGTCATGGCTCCAGAGCATATCCAACATTGTGAATAAGATGTCCCTGTGGAAAACCACCCTGCACAAAAGACAGATATGAACTGAATATGACAGCTGTAGGAGTTATGGACACTGCCTTAATAGGCTGCAGACATATTTATATATTTTTTATTTCATTTGTTAACCAGGCGGGTGGACTGGTAGGTTTTTAAAATGAGTTGTGTGATTACATTGCTTCACATTACTAGTATTAATGTATTGTGTACTTTTTCACTGCAGCCTTCTTTGGGCTATTCTTATATTTCATTTCAGGTAGAATCTAATGTGACAGATTTAATCAATGCTAGCCGCACTGTTGGTTCAGTGGTAAGATGTCTGCCGCACAGGTCTAGGGTTCAGTCTTTCATGTTCTCCCCAAACCTGTGTCAGTTTTCTCTGGGTACTTCAGTTTCCAACTACGTCTAGAAACCCAGTGTTAAACTGGCTACTCTAAACCATTTAACTATTATATTTACCACTGCCTTGTAGCCTGGGTCATGGCTGAACAAAATGGTTAACAAATGACATAAATGAAATTAAAAAGAAATAACAAGTTGTTACCATCAAGATGAAACATGAAACTCATTAATCTTTTCTGGAACAATAACAAGAAATACACTAAAATAGTGAGAACTTTTGTTGCAACAGTATCATGTGAATATCCTCACTACCTCCACTGGTGGAGAGGGACAAAACCCTCCCTATGACTCAGGTGACCCGTTTGAATAACATGCTTGCTTTTTAACTGCTTTTTTTCTCATGGTTGTAGGTCTATCAAATTATAGCCAGAGCATAGTAAAGAACATACTCTCATTCATTGTGCAGTAAACCAGTTTTCACCAATGCAGGGTGAAGCTCCAATACATGTCATTATATTTCTCAATTATTTAGGTAAGGTGCTTTCTTCCAGTGGTTACATTTGATAAAAAACTCGTGGGAAAATTTGTCCTGCACATAACTGAAGAATTTTCGTTGGATGTTGAGAAGAGTTGGAATGCCTGCAAATGTGTCTGTAGACTCTGTAGATTATTGATTGCAGTTTCCATCAAACATAAAGGAAATACTCTTTGGTTCTTCATATACTGCATAAAGTCTCTTGGCTGACATTTCAAAATCTGGGCACAGCTTGTAATGAGCTACAACTTCTAATGGCTACCCTTTTTAAAACTGAGCTTATTTTATAGTAGAGTGTTCAGTTATTGTCTAATAAACATAGCTTGGTTGGTTTCAGCTTGTAATTACAGCTAAGGCATTGTTAGTCTTCCATCAATACTGGGGCATATGGCTGAGCTTCTTGGAGGTCTTCTTTCCCATAAGCTTAGTAAGAACAAGTGCACCTACAAATCTGAAGGATCTCTCAGTTCTTCGAATAACTAGGTTTGCATACTGTGTTGGTGTGACATAGGCTGGTTGAAATTTGTCTCGCTGCTGCTGATCCTACTGTATGACTATAACTGAATAGGAGGCCTTGAGTTGCTGCTCTAGCAGCCTGTGGCTAACCATGTTATGTCTTCAAGGTATGTATGTCTGAACACTTAAGTGTCAGCAATGAATACAGTGACTCATTCTCCCAGCTATATGAGATGGTAAGTCTGGCAGTTAGTACAGAAGATGAAGTAAAAGTGTTAGCAAGCTGCTTCCTGTAGTCCAGGGTATGATTCCCTCTATCTCCATTTGTCCACTTTGTGAGTCTGAGCAATTAATTAAACCTGAAAGTGCTCCTTGATCCCCACTGAAAAGGGACACTTGTATCCAGTAGACTTGCATGACTATGAAATAAATAAAATTAAAAAAAGTCACTTGTCTCTGTACATGTGACATCATGATGCTAAAAGATGTGACCATACCTCTCAATCTCTTAGAGCAAGAAATCTGGACAAAGCCATAAACTAAAGTGGCACAAAGACCCAAAAATAGGGACAATTTTTAAATATTGCACTTACAAACTTAGAAAGTTGATAGAATAATAGGTTTTTTATTAGCATGAATTTTCTGAAGGGTATGAAGTCTGAAACTCAAATGCCTGTCATTATTTTCTAACTTAAATCTTAAATGATTTACCACAATTTGACAGAAAAATGCAATTTTATGAAAAACAGACCAAAAATATGAGGCAAAAATCTGGACAATCTGCGAAAGTTGAGTATTGTGACCCTTTGGTGTGTAGAGATATCTAGTGTGGCGTGAATTAGTTTTGGCTTATGATCCTGAAAGGAACACCAGTATTCTGTAGTTGAAGACAGTCTCTGTTTTGGATGGCAAATAGCTAGCATTTAGGGAATAGTACTGATAGCTTTTGTTTAACCCATGGTAGTGGTGCTGCGAACCCACGGTAGTGGTGCTGCGGTAGCGTTGTCACCTCACAGCAAGATGTTGTCCCGTTCGATTCTCAGCTAGAGCGTCTTCTGTTTGGAGGCATACGTGAATGGGCATGCCTTCGTTGAAGGTTGTGCGTCAGGGCTGGTAACTCGGCACGTAAAAATCCATTACCAAACATTAGCGGACCGGAGTTCTGCTGTGGTAACCCCTAACCAGGATAAGCCAAAAGACACAACAACAACAACAACTGATAGCTTTTGTTTAGTCCTTTCTTCTTCCTACAGCAGACTATCAACTACCACTGGCACTTCTCCTCGTCAACCTTGTCAGTCAGACATTCTTACACCATTCATGGTGACTCAGCAAATACCACCCCAACCTATTCCCAAACTATTGTCCACTCCTGGAGGGACACCAAAACTTCTGCCATGATCAACCTGCTATTCTGATGAAGCCCCATGACCATCTCCACTGTTATGGAACATGCCTTTGCCTTAACATGGCACAGTATCTCTAGCATACATATGAGACCTCTGTACTGTGCAAGCTGCAGCCCCCGTAGTATTTATGTCATGTACATAAAGGTTCATTGTCACATTTATCAAGCTATTTGACTCCTCATCATGGCTAGCGACAAATTTGATTCTGCTTCGGTATGACACCTCTTTGGTGGACCCTATCCTGGTCATGGTCCTGTAGTCAGCCACCATCCCTTTTGGGGGAGCCCCCAGTCCTGCTGCAGGAGCTCATGGTACTATGCGACTGACTAACTGCTGCTGCCTCTAACGGTTTTGCTATCTGCAATGCTGGAATTTTTGGTACATTTTGCCCTTTTATAGAAAAGTGCACATTGCTACACATTTCCTTTTGTATACTTTTATGAATCATGGGTCAGTTCACCTTGCATACATGAGCATATCATTTTAGGACCTCATTCCATATGCATATATTTGCATATTTCTTCTGTTATACACTAGGGTTCACTGCAATGGAGTGCAGCATGGGACTAGGAATTGCTAGCAGCCTGCACCAGTATGCACATGGCTGATTCAAGTGCAACATTGCACTGTATGGTGCTTGTCTATGAATCACAGCCAGTATTATCAAATTTACACACAATTTCTCAGAAGGGTCCTCACATAACAGTATCCCCAGTTCTCCTTACTGGCTTGTTATACATATATTAATTTCCTGTCTTTATTGCTGTAGCTTCTACTATTGTCTTTCTTTCTTGGGACTAGTGATCTCAGTCATACTTCTTCAATTTGAATTAATTCTGTTTACTTTTGGCTGCTTATCCAGGATCATCTTCACACTACTCACCAATGTACATAGGATTTATCACTGATACCACATATCTTTGTTGACTACGAAAATGCCCACTTTTTCATGTAACACTTCAAGAAGATCACCTATAAAGATTTTACTTATTTTTCAAACTAGATCCTTACCTTCTTATTTTAACTAAATGTCCTTTAAGTACTTTTAACAGCAAGACACATATGTGGCATTCTCATCATTTTTAAAGTCTCAACTTTGAAAAGACTTACATATGAATCAAGCTAACAGAGCAAAATTAACTCCAAAGGGTCAGCTTTTTTCTATAGTATGGAATATGCCTTAGATGGAGGTATCATGAAGCAGTTTTATCATGCAGCATAACAGACAATGTGGGGCTAGCAGGAGAACAAAGAGATGAACCCTGATGACCTGGATTACTATGGCTTATTTTTTTATTTTTTTATTTTTTATTTTTATTGTTCATTTCTAATTTTCTTTTTCCTGCTGACCATCAAGCTTTCCTCAAATACATTTGGGTCCATTCATTCCTCAGGGGTGTCAGTTTCCATCACTAGGGGAACCCACGGTACCCTCTGTGATGAAAGGAGATACTGCCAACACAACTTGCTGGAATTTTGTAAATAATTATGTCATTGGTGAATATCAAAATGATTTATACAAGATGCTTGTGTTACAAATGTATTAGAACTGTATGTCATGTGTATGTCAAACTGCTTGTACAGATATGTGTGTTTAAAAGGTATTTGCAAAGTGCTGTGTTTGGAATGTAACCACAGTGTGCCTTACTGGAAGAGAACAAAAATGTACATGCACTATTGTAACTGTTTAAATGTATATATTTTAACAGTGGAAACTGGAATACAGGAGGTTAACCTCAGTCCAGCAAACTTTAGAAAAATATCTGAAATTAAAATACTTTATAGGCTATGCAAAAAAGAGGATATCTCTCAAGTTTTCAATGCAGCCAGAGACACAAAGTCTGCACTAGGAAGCTTTCTGTATTGTCCTTGGAGTGAACTAATTGCTACTTTTGAAGCATGATGGAATGCAATAGTTTTATGACTTCCAACATCTGACAAAGATCTGAGCATAAGCCCTTGATTGTATATTTATACAGGTAGATGCTAAATGTTTCCAGCTGCTAGCAATGGGGGTTTTGAACTAGGAACGAGAAGTCAGATGTTCAGAAATGATGCCATTCTGCAAGCTATCCCAACAGTAATGTTTTAGATATTAACTTGAGAAGTCTCTTAGTAAGACAGAGCATTCTGCATTCTGTCATGGATGTGAAAAGACCCATTCACCATACATCTACCTTGCTCTAATGAAATAAGTTTCTAGCGAACAGTATAACTCTCTTAGATACAGTCAGGAATATAGTAAAGCTTAGTTTAGATGTTTTTCTTTATTTGTGTGATGCAATGTTATTTTAAATATTTCCTGTGGCTTTGAACGCTGATGTCACTGTGAATATATATTTAGTATTGCCTTGTTCTTTTATTATTTATTATTAAATATATTTAAACCTTTCATTGTGGCTGATCTGTGTAGAGATATTTAAGTTATGAGAGTACTTTCATATTTATTTGATGACACTGTGTGAGCTACTTCTAATAGCCTTGCTCTTGGTCAAACTACCATTTGTATTAGTGTTAATAATACACAGTAAGATCGGACACCTTTTGTTAAGGGACTTAAAGTAGCTGATAATGAGTGACTGGTAGCAGTGGAAACTACCTTATAGTCTGGACAGAAGGGGGGCATAGCTAGTAAACCTGTGCCAGTCTTTCCCAGGTGTGTGTGTGTGTGTGTGTGTGTGTGTGTGTGTGTGTGTGTGTGTGTGTGTGTGTGTGTGTGTAAATCAAACCTCAAAGTGTGCGTGTGTGTCAGCTACTTGGGCAGGGACATGAAGCACTGGTTGGACAGAGAGGGTGCTAGAGGTCTTGGCTTGGTCACTCAGCTGAGATCTCAGCTCTTTGGCTGTGCCATTGTTAAGTCTTAATGGGGATCTGGAGAAAGAGGGAGAAACCAGCCCCGGACTGACTGTGGTCTCTGTGTGCTCTTAAGGGAAATTGCACTTGATGCAGAGAGCTGCATCTGTAAATACTGTGTGTGTGTACTTGTCATCCTGTCAGTGAACATGAAGGGTTGCCACAGCCTCCTTCTGCAAGCATATGTTCCTGTGCATTCGCAAATGAAGGCTACAACTAGACAATGGCTTCAAAGATTAAACTGCCTTCCCAAAGGATACCTAAATAATTGGAAAAAGGCTCATATGGTGACTGGAGTTAGGAAAATACTGCTTAGGAGTTTCAAGTATAAAAATCAGTTTATTAGAACCAAAGTAAATTGTGGTCAAGAACTTTCACCCTTTCAACTCACAGGAGTTCTTCAGAACCAAAATAGTGAATGAGTGTTCACATCACTTAGAACCAAAATAGTGAATGAGGGTTCACATCACATTTAAGGCAGAAAACAATCACCTGACTAACAGCATCTTAACATCTTAACATGCCAGTGCTCACTGAAAAACATTACAATCGTATCAACAGTTAAAAACAAAATAAAATTACTATGTTTTTTTCCACTCTAGTAGTTTGTATTATGAATTGTTTTAAAATAGATACGCTAAATGTTTAATAAATAAAGCCAATTATAAGAAAGTTAATCATTAATCATAAATTAAATGAATAAAATAAAGTAATCATAATCATGCCTTCTGTAATAGAGGCATTTTACCTATATCAAATGTTTTTGTTGAACAGTGGAGTATTATATTGAGTGTGTGTGTGTGTGTGTGTGTGTGTGTATGTATATATATATATATATATATATATATATATATATATATATATATATATGTGTGTGTGTGTGTGTGTGTGTGTGTGTGTGTATGTGTATATATATATATATATATGTGTGTGTGTGTGTGTGTTTGCCGACAATTAATCTCAGCTCATGCAAATCTTAAAAAAAACATAAAGAAAGCATTGTTTTAATATAACATCCCATCGGTTTGCATTTGGTCACCCTTATGCCTTTCATTTTGAAATGCTTTAATAAGATGATTAAATGATAATGATTCATATGTTAGGCATCTTAGCTGCAGTGCATGCACCCAGTACATACTACTTTCATGGGCTCATTCCTTCAGATACACAACCTTTCCTGTTGATTGCCTCTACATTCAGATGTACTGCAATAGTTTGTTAAGACTTTAACATATTTTGTGCAGTCTGATGTTACGGAGAAAAAGACTAACATATTTTGTGCTCACTGATGGTACAGAGAAAGGGCAAAGTTATTCATATTTCCAATATTTTTATATTACAAAGAGTCATTTAGGACTTAAGATAGACTGCAGATGTTTAACAAAGATCGAGAATTCATGATATGTCAGCAAGTAGGATCTTTTCCAAGACTGAAAGAGAGCAGTTTATTTTACACTGCAGTATGAATGCACTAGATTCTACACTGAGCACTGTGGTACATTATATGACATCATACGATAAAGTGACTCCCTGAAGTTGCACACTCCACTTTAAAATACTACCACTAATGTAATTATTTGAAGAACAATGGAATATCAAGTTCTCATAACTGAATAATTGATGATTACACATCTCTGCAGCACGATCATCTGTTTTATTGATTATGCTTTATTGTGCCTGGATGCATTCTTGAGGTGACCTGTGCTATACAGATGAGAATGACTTTGGCAATAACACCTTCTTCTAATCATCTTAAGATCTGCAGGTAGATAGGACTGTATCCAAATGTCACACTGAAGAATAACCAAAGGGTTGCATGCTTTGTGATATGTGTCATATTAAAGCACTGCTCTTTTATTGGGAGAGATCGAGTGTCTGCCTACCTGCACTTAATTAAAAAGAGCTCAGTGATAAGTAGGGACCAACTTATGCTAAATTCTTTGTTTATGGTATAAAGTAACCTACCTTTAGTCTATGTATGTCAGGCTTGTGACTTTCTGTCCTTGGTTTTGACAGCTCAGAATGTACAGTTTCATTTCATAGTTTACTTATCTGAAATGAAAGCGGGAAATGGCATTGTTTTCATAAATATTGAACCACCTGAAATTACTCAGAGAATACACTTTTCCAAGTCTCTGTATGATATATCTTTTAAATAACATATTTTTCAACTACAACATATTTAACAAAAGGTATTTTATTTAGGATTTTATGTATTTCATACAACATCTTGCTGTTTAATTTTAAATTGGTCACCAATTACTTTTAATTGTAACTTGACTGGTTTTAATTAACAAAGCACATGATCTCATTAAGAGACTTACAAATAAGGTTGTTCTGCCCTGCATTTTTATCTTGACAAAGCTCAGTACTGCACTGAGCGAAAGCGCTTGAGAGAAGGATTTGGAGAAATTTATGTTGTGTGTTTGAATAAACTTTTTGTGGAGATTACCTTTGGCTTCATCGCTGTTTCTTACTGCTCTTCGCTGCCTTGGATTATACTTTCTATTTGTAGATACAGTTACCTCAGAACCCTAAATACTGCTTCATAAGGAAATAATAGTTTTGTCTGTGTGTACATGTGCACCTGTTTTTTCCAGTAAACAAAAATTTGCAAGTATGATTGTTTCATATTTCTTTTTGGTAAATGTACTGTCACTGTCCAAACTGTACGGCTTAAAACAAACCTTGTAGATTGACATTAAAGCAAAAATGCCTATCAGTGGTGGGAATGGCATAATAGTGAAGCTCACAGGAGCAGATACCTAGACCAGGAGGCTGTAAATCTGAACAAATGCTACCACCTCTGTCAAGTATGATTGCTATTATACTATGAAAAGTAAATATGATTTGCAGTTTTTGTTTTGTTTCTGAGTCATGCAATTTATTTGATCATTTTATTTTATTGATTTATTTGCTTTTGATTAACAGGAAAGTCTGACTGGACAAAGCCCCTTTTCAACAGAGGCCCAGGGAGAAAAGCACCACATTACAGAATTATCCACAGGCAATTAGCATGAGCTAACAATAACAATATACAACATAAGCAGAAAAGGATGTTGAATCAGGAACCAAACTTGAAAAAATTGAACCAGGAATTTATTAGACGAATCACTCAGACCACGTGTAGCAAAAGCACAAATAATTCACCACACATATAAGTATTTTCAACATTCAACACTCTATGCTTATTCATAAGCTTGTATAAGTTATTTAGATTGTCTTTGTATGTGCAGTCATTAGTAGGAACAGAACTGTTTTTAGAATGGTCTTTAAATGCATATTGGCGACGTAGCCAAGCATTTAAATCCTTAATAGAAGAAACAGTACCTTTGGATTTATCCATATTATGTGGTCGAGTGTCGCGTTTCTCCTTAGCCATAGCCATGCTGGATTCTCCTCGTATTAAATCTTTTAAAACAATTGGAGTTTCCGCTGGATTGAAACTACTCCCCTCTTCTTCCTCCACTAAGCCGGCGTCTTTACTCGCACCTATACGCTCACAATCCTTTGCTTCTTTAGGTTTTCTTTTCGAAACAGTCGACCCTTCGGCCCTAGTAATGTTATTTCCAGTGTTCTTGTTTTGTGAAGCGAGGATAGAGGAGGCTACTGGCGTGAGGAGGTTGATCAGCTCCGTGAGCTGCCCAATCAGTCTGCATGTTAATCCTAGGTCTTCCTGCTACAAACTAGCAGGAACTTCCTGATTCTCCATCGAGCACAAGTTACCACGAAAACCAAGACAAAAGTGCAATCCAACTAATAAGCAGAAAAGGACGTTGAATCAGGAACCAAACTTGAAAAAATTGAACCAGGAATTTATTAGACGAATCACTTATGAATAAGCATAGAGTGTTGAATGCTGAAAAAAAATTCAACGTCCTTTTCTGCTTATTATGCTGATCAACCTCCTTACGCCAGTAGCCTCCTCTATCCTCGCTTCACAAAACAAGAACACTGGAAATAACATTACTAGGGCCGAAGGGTCGACTGTTTCGAAAAGAAAACCTAAAGAAGCAAAGGATTGTGAGCTTATAGGTGCGAGCAAAGATGCCGGCTTAATGGAGGAAGAAGAGGGGAGTAGTTTCAATCCAGCGGAAACTCCAATTGTTTTAAAAGATTTAATACGAGGAGAATCCAGCATGGCTATGGCTAAGGAGAAACGCGACACTCGACCACATAATATGGATAAATCCAAAGGTACTGTTTCTTCTATTAAGGATTTAAATGCTTGGCTACGTCGCCAATATGCATTTAAAGACCATTCTAAAAACAGTTCAGTTCTGTTCCTACTAATGACTGTACATACAAAGACAATCTAAATAACTTATACAAGCTTATGAATAAGCATAGAGTGTTGAATGTTGAAAATACTTATATGTGTGGTGAATTATTTGTGCTTTTGCTATGCTTGATGTGGTCTGAGTGATTCGTCTAATAAATTCTTGGTTCAATTTTTTCAAGTTTGGTTCCTGATTCGACATCCTTTTCTGCTTATTAGTTGGATTGCACTTTTGTCTTGGTTTTTGTGGTAACTTGTGCTCGATGGAGAATCAGGAAGTTCCTGCTAGTTTGCAGCAGGAAGACCTAGGATTAACACGCAAACTGATTGGGTAGCTCACGGAGCTGATCAACCTCCTCACGCCAGTAGCCTCCTCTATCCTCGCTTCACAAAACAAGAACACTGGAAATAACATTACTAGGGCCGAAGGGTCGACTGTTTCGAAAAGAAAACCTAAAGAAGCAAAGGATTGTGAGCTTATAGGTGCGAGTAAAGATGCCGGCTTAATGGAGGAAGAAGAGGGGAGTAGTTTCAATCCAGCGGAAACTCCAATCGTTTTAAAAGATTTAATACAAGGAGAATCCAGCATGGCTATGGCTAAGGAGAAACACGACACTCGACCACATAATATGGATAAATCCAAAGGTACTGTTTCTTCTATTAAGGATTTAAATGCTTGGCTACGTCGCCAATATGCATTTAAAGACCATTCTAAAAACAGTTCTGTTCCTACTAATGACTGTACATACAAAGACAATCTAAATAACTTATACAAGCTTATGAATAAGCATAGAGTGTTGAATGTTGTAAATACTTATATGTGTGGTGAATTATTTGTGCTTTTGCTACGCTTGATGTGGTCTGAGTGATTCGTCTAATAAATTCCTGGTTCAATTTTTTCAAGTTTGGTTCCTGATTCAACGTCCTTTTCTGCTTATTAGTTGGAATATACAACATAACAC
This sequence comes from Protopterus annectens, assembly GCF_019279795.1. NCBI lineage: Eukaryota > Metazoa > Chordata > Ceratodontiformes > Protopteridae > Protopterus > Protopterus annectens. The sequence continues at coordinate 238,299,968 of NC_056725.1, read as the reverse complement.
TTAGCTATATATAGTTTAACAGTTGGGTAAACTATACAGAATTTACAGCATGCTAAAATGATGTCTCATTGAAATGTTAGTGCACGTACAGTAGATGAGGCACATGCGTGTTTTATCTAAGCAGTTATTAAGTTGAGACATTCGAAAAAGTGACAGGAGTGAAAGGACAGTATGTTGCTTGATTTGGCTGTTTAAAGAGGAAGATTAGTAATGGTGTCATAAAAGATCATGATTGTTTTGTTGTTAAGTATGATTTTATTAAGATTTAAAAATACAGATGGGAAATGATTATATTAAGAAGGGGAATTAGTAAAGGGGGTGTTACAAGTGCAGGACTGTTTTGTTGACAGGGGTCTTTTCAAGGTAGTTTTAAATAGTAGACAATATGGGGTATTTCTGATGTGTGAGAAGAGAGAGTTTTGCAGTTTAGTAATGTATACAGATTATAGGTGGTCAGCGTTATGATTTTTAGATTTTTGAGAAAGTACTAAGCGTTGGGTCAGTGACTGCATTTTTCTGTGAGGTGAGTACTAGTTTAATAACCAGTTAGTGGCAGAGTATCTGTCTTGGCTTTAGAGGATATTGTGTGCAGTCTGAACATGATAGCAGGCTAATAACTAGGTAGCCTCAGCCAGTTAAGGGACTGAAGTGTCCGGTTAATGTGGAGACTTTCAAACCTTGTAGTGTTATTCTATGATTGCTCCAGTTTGCCTAGATGAGAAGACTGTAGGTTAGTCATACTTGGCAAGGCATATAGGAGACTAGGAATTAGCTAGCTTTGAGCTATGGTTTACATGCATGGTCTGACAGAAAAAGATTTGAATTTTCAGGTTAGTTTTCTGAACAACATATTGGATATGCTGATCGAACTTTAGTCTATGGTCAGTTAATATACCAAATAGTTTTGTGTTTTGTACTAGCTCAGTTTTAGTATCATTAACTGATTATATTTTTAAGTTTCAGGCAATAATAGAATAGCTTCAAATATACAACTTGTAGGATTATAGATTCATGGGTAGTTAAAAGGCTATTGATCTGGAAAGATCTTTAGAAGCCTAGTCTTGCTTTCCCATCAAGTTTTTAGCCCTTGTAATTTAAGTATGAATAACCCAGAGGTGGCAGAACATTTACATGTTATCCCTATCAGTAGGGGACAAGGTTCTAAACCAGGGACGAACTTGCAGATTACCCATTCATTCATCCAGGTATGTTTGAAGAGACCAAGGGAAGTACTTTGCTTTATTTGGAGAGAAAAATAATTCCAAATAAGTTTTCTCTGTGATGCACATTTATTCATCCGGCAAGTTCTTTTTATGTTGCAGAAGAGATTAAGATCTCTTGAATGTGTGTTTATTCCATCATTGGACTTTCTTATGTAAATTAGATCAGAGAGGATAGGGTCTCTTAAGGCTCTATACTTGAGGCAGAGCTTGCCCCTTAGTAGTCTTGTAATACTAAGAAAAGGGGCAAGGGTATGAAATGACCAGTCTTCTTTTTTAAGTTTCGTACCTGATTTTCTTGGTGAAAAAGTGTTGTCATTCAAGTTATATTAAGTGAATGGACAGGTACAAACTGAAGGGGGCATGATACTCAATGATTAGACTAATAAGTGGCAAATACAGTGGAATGATTACATCCCTGGGCCTAGGTGCCATAACCTTATTAATAAGCTGCACAACGAAATAGGACTTTCTTACAGTGGTAGATACATGGTTATTGAATGAGAGTTTATTGTCCGTATAGGTTTCCAGGTCCCTAAGTTCAAAGTCAATTTTCAGAGTGTGTTGTCAGTGTAATAGCTACAGTGGATACTATGCTTACCAAAGGGGACTATTATACCTTTTGTGGCATTAGTCCATGGTTATGATACCAGATATTTGTATGGGAAAGGCCCCTCTTGGAAGATCTTGGTTTCCTCTGGAGAGTTTATGATGGCCTCAAGTTTACAGTCATTTGCAAATTTGGTCAGCCACAAACCCTTTATATTAGCTTTGACCTCTGAGAAGTAAATGCCAGAGAGGAGCGGCCCAAGGACTGAACCCTGTGGTACACAACTAGTGACAGGGCTTTTGAAGGAGGTGGAGCTGCCTACCCTAATTTCTTGGGTTCTGTTTGTGAGACAGTTTAATATCCAATCAGTTATGTAGGCAATAACATTTAGCTGGGAGAATTTGTGAACAACACTTGAATGTGGGATGGTGTTGAATGCTTTTGCAAGGTTTTTGTGTACTGATTTTACTAATCCATTGCTTCCGTAACCTTTTCAAAGAAGTCAACCAGGTTAAGAAGGCAGGATCTGACAGTGAAAAAAAAATTAACTTGCTTGTGTCAAGATTTTCTAGATTTCTTATGTCCTTATTTTTTAATTCCTTAATGATCCTCAACATATCTTTACAGATGAGGTTGGTCAGAGTTATTAGTCTATAATTACCTGGGTAAGTTGATGCACCACCTTTGTGGGGGGGTGACTAGGGGGATGACTATTGCAGTCCTCTGTTCATCCAGATCAAAACCTGTTTGGAAACTGATTCCTCTGTAGGGGGTTTGACAGGTCATGTGCCAGCTGGTCAGTAGGCACCTGGTATGTTATCTGGCACCATAGGAGAAATGCTCTTGGCCTTGGAAAATGCTTTGAGGACTTGTTTTTAGGTGATGGGGGGTTGTAGATGCTGGTTTATGATCAGGAAATGTATGGAGAGATGGAGGGTGAAGTTGGAACAAAATGTATCAAATGATTGACTATGTCTTCAGGGTTTGAATATGTGGTACCACTTACTGTTAGCTCTGTGCAGTGCTTGTCGCTGTTTTTGAGGTTTCTAACATAGTTAAAAATAAGCTTTATGGATGTATTTTGCCTGGGTGGCTGTTTTGTTTTCATATCTAACTTTGGTTGATTTGATCAGGTACTGGAATTCCTTGTTAAGTTTAACAGGAACATTTTTGACATTGTGATGGTTAACATTTATTACTGAGTACAATGAGTTTTTTTTCTTTTATTGTAGAGCTTGTTTATATTTGGCTTCCTCCATAGGGGTTTATTTTTAAATTTGGCATTGTATTTGCCTTGGAGTGGGAGAGATGAAGCTCTTCAGTTATTCATATGTGCATATAATTTGTTGGAAAATTATTCCACATATGCAGTGGGGTCATCAGTTTGGAGGGGGATGCTAAATTTAGTGAGGTCATTAGTCAATTTTTGTAAATTTGTCTTTGCATAATCTCTGAATACCGTGTTATTTCTGGGTGCTTCTGGCTTCAGTTTTATGATAAATGTGACTGATCTATGGTCTAATTTGATGATGGAGGAAGTTACACCTTGTGGTAAACAGAGCTGTCCCATAGTGGTAAGGACCAAGTCCAGGATTTTGTCTCCCCTATTTTGGGTGCAAACTAACTGGTCCACAGAGTTTGTATTTATTAAGTCCAGAAATCTCTGGGAATACATGTTAGGGGATATACTAGTCTCCTGGTTGTTTGAGGGGTAGTTGAAGTCCCCTAGGAGAATGGTATTGGCCTAGTGTATAGGGACACCATACTAATCAGGTAGGAGGCATGGGCGAAAGGGAACATGGAAGGGTTCCTATACTTAGCTATGATGCGATGAGGGTTTTTTTAATGTTATGTTGGATGTTAAGAATGTCCAGGTTGCTATCCTGTCTAATGAATCTGGAGTTGATATTTTATTTTATGAGTATAGAGACACTGATGCCGTTAATGCCTCAGTGATCTTCAACCAGGATTGCCTGTAGGGAGACATGCTTTTTTTTTTATTCAGGTTCCTAGCATTGAGCAGCAGTTTGTTTATGTTACTTACATTTTGTTTGGTTGTGTCAGAAGTTTTAAAGACTGTCATTGTCCATAAAACGCACTGTGGGGGTGGTGGTGGTGGATAAAGTTTTAGTCAATATATGAAACCTTTGTGGAGACAGGCAGAGGCCATCCCTGATAAATCAGTTAGGGTGTTCTAAAATCTCTTCCCTAGCTGCTGTGTATTAGACCCCCTTGAATAACACCAGAAGCTAGGCTAATTGTTGAAGTCAATAATCTTTTGTTTGTATTATAGCAACATTCTTGGTGATGGAAAAATATTGTTCAGGATAGGTTCATATCTGCCTTGGTCACACATTCCATGAGATCCATCATGTCTCTCCATATATTGCAGAGAGGCATGTCTCAAGTCATTTACTCCTACATGTAGTATAACTGTGTACACTGTGGATAATCTGGTAAATATGTATGCCATGATTACTATATTATCAAGTTGAAGCAGAAGGCTTAAATATATCTAAAGGCCCCACCTGCTCCAATTCAGCTGTATTACTGCTATAATAGAAATTATAGCAACATTGTATTTGACAATCAGTCTGACAGCAGCACCATTTCTCTTTTGGGTGAATTGCAAAAAATTGTTGAGTTTAAGTTACTGCTCCAGGATACAAAATCCAGCAGCCATCAGCTATTGAAGTATAGTGACATATGACATCATCAGAGTACAAACTGCTTAAAGATCTGCCAGAGTACATAATGGGGTAATATACAAGTAATGCAAGTTATATCAGTCTAAGGATGAACCATTACTGTACCCCAACAAAGGTGTCCTGAGGAGAAAAGATGGCGATCCAACATTTTCAAGGTCAGGTTAGAATGTTTTAAATGACCCTAAAGTTTGACTGCTTACATGCATGATAGGATAGATCATTAGCTTAAATACTTCGCTCAGATGCTCTGATCAGTGAAAACTGTGCTACAGAAATCATTACGTCAGTGTTTGCTTTGTATCAGGTCTGTCAATATATAATATAAAAAATGAAGGAAGTACCAGGAAACATAGTCGTGCCACAGGTCAAAAGTGTGCTGTTCCACTTCTTGGAAGAAAGATACAGAATATTATTCTAGGACTTTGATCACATTTTAAACACCACTATTTTGCAAAAGAACACTCTTTCAGTGTTGTTTCCCTTTTTCAGAATAAAAATATTTGTTGAATTGATTACGGAATGTTTTAGCAAACATGGGGCACCATAACAGTAGAGCAAAAGAGTTTTTCTTCCAGATTGTTAGAAGTATTTGGAGGTTTTGTTGAGGTAGTGGTATAGTATTTATTTTTGTTTTGTTGTTTTTGTATGTTACCTTGGTACCAAATTCTATTTTCAGAGAATGATCTAGGAAGAAAGTTTCAAGACTCATTTAAACATAAAACAGAAGTGCATGCTACTAACGCACTCATGCTATGTTCACCCACATTATGCAGTTTACGGTTCTGGGAAGACTGGAGCCTATCACAACATTCAGTGAATACAATATGGAGAATATAACAAGTTGCATATATGCTTATTCACATGCACTTCTGAGCAGTGTGGAGGATCACTGATTTACTAATGGCATATCCTTGGGATGTGTGAGAATGTGGAATCTGAGATTAACCTCACAAATGCAGGCAGCATATGCAGGGCCTACACAGAAAGCACACAGCTAAAAACCAGTCAAAAAAATGAACAAATAAAAAAATAAAGAACATTTATTGCTCTCCTTTGTATTCACCATTTTGTTTAAATTCAGACACAGAGGTAATGTGTTCAGAATTAAAATGACTTTTGTTTTCATAGGCAGAGAAAGTGGAAGTGCGAAGTACTTGATTTACTGATTTATATTTTCATGACTAGGTTGTCTGTATGGACTAAAGTAAGGCAACACGACATAATTTATTTATATTAAAAGGACTAAACTGTCCATCTGCATCAGATCTAGTTTTTTATGGACATCAGGTGAATAAAACTTCAAAAGGATATCGGGTGAGATTTATAACAAAAAAAAAATACATTCATTTTACAGTGGAACATATGCCATCATGAACCTCACTGTATAGCATGACGCCTTAACAAATTATTATTAATTGCAAGGGCAGCTCATGACTTCAAAGCAAGGTGGAGCTACAGGAAACAACTGAATAAGGTGGGACTACATTATGGTGTGGGCATCTTTGAGCATTGCTAGGATTTTAAATAAATAAATAACATTATGGTGTGGGAATCTTTGAGCATTGCTAGGATTTTAAATAAATAAATAACATTATGGAGTGGCCATCGTTGAACAGTGTTACAATTTGAAATAAATAAATAATTATTCAGCAGTGCATGCATGTGCTAGTTTAAGAAATCAAACACATTTCAAATATCTGAGGTTATTGTTCTAAGTTCCCATGATAAAATCCCTGCTTTTCACTCTCCTCCTCCTTATATTTGGTTCTACTTCCTCTGCTTTTATCCTGTCATAATGCACTTTTTCCACAGTAGTCTCTTCCTCCTTTTCCCATATCCTTTTCCCGTATCCTTGCTGAGGTGTCCATATTCTTCTCTTTTCCTTGTTTTATGATGCAGTGTGTGCTCCTTCTCCCAGCTATATCTGTGTTCTTAAGCAGTCCCCAATGAGCCAATTGTTTTTTTAGACATTTCTTCCTTTTAGGGGGTACTTTGATATGGATCTCATTTCTGCATGAGTGCTCTATTCCTTTGCTGTACTATCTATCCATTCAGTTTGTTCAGATTTTGTCATTATTTTACCCATTACGCTGATAGGATTACCCTGTTTAGTTTTTTGCCTTCATGCCCATTCATTTGTCTCTGTCTCTCTCGCTCTTGCTCCTTTCACATAAGTGATATTATGGGGGTGCATTTGCTTCACCACCCTTTGTTGATTAGTGTATTATCCTCCAATACTCTTTGGATTCTTTCTTCCTCCTTAAGCCTCTCATTAGTCTAAGTCTGGGTAGCATCTCCCCTTCCCATTACTTCATGTCACTGAGTTTTCTTTTCTCCTCTGGAACTGTCTTTTTCAAGTATCCTTGACTAATTAGTTAGCACTGTTCAGACTGTCTGTGTCACTATCTGAGCCTCATCTTCTCTTGCTGGTCTGTGGTTTATTCTGATGTTTGATTACATCTTTCCTTCCTTACCTCATTCCCATTCTTTAGCAGAATCAGTCATGTGATTGATTTTCCCCGTTGAACTGCATTAAGCTTGCTAACTCTTTTAACCCTTGAGTTCTTATTCATGTTTCTGCCTTTACCTCTAACTTAAGTGCTGTTCAACCTTACACCCCCCCCTTATTACTTCTCTTTGATTTTTTTTTCTTTCTTTTTTTGCTGTATTGAGCTAGCATATGTGCAAGCATCCCCTCCCCCTTCTTACTTCTTCTAAACACAGGATATAGTCTGATGAAAAAGAGAATATTTACTGCAAAGAGCCATGAGCATGTGAACTCCAAAACAAAACAAAACAATTCTCGCCAGTATTTTGCTTATTGTTCACAAATCAACACTCATAAAACTATGTCACCACATCTGTTTAACATTACCATTTGTAACCTAATCGCAGTAAAAAAAAACAAGTAAGTCTATCAGTCCTTCTTTTATGTGAGTCTTCTTAACTTTCTGGTTATTTCCTCATTTTGTCCACAAAACTATCCCAATAACTATTCTCTAGAGTAGTTGGAATGTGCAGTCTTTTAGATATTTTCTCAGCCTCTCCTGGTGCTTATGAGGCTGAGAAGATTTTGCTTACTTATCTGACTACCTGACCAACTATTTCTCTCTTTCCTTGCATTCCACCTGTCCCTTCTCCAACTTCTCTGTGTCACTGTCACCTCTCCTTTTGGTATTGGTATTGCTCCTTGCCTGCTCTTTCTTCTGTGGATAAGAGCTGTATTTATACTCCCATATAATAGATTAATTGGATATTCTCACTGGATATTGCTTTCCTCGTTGCCATTTTTCTTTCTATTTTGCGAGTTAGAATCTTCCCCCGTCGTTTGCTCTTTTTATAGTAGGTAAAGATGGGGAAGTGCCAAGTCATGATGGTGGTCGTGGTGTTGCTGGGGTATATAACAGGGACATAGTGCATGTGATATAACAAGGGTATAGCACATTTGATTACCACCACTTTGGTAGCAGTAGCAACATCTCGGAGCCACCCATGAAGATAAAGAAGTGGGCACTGTAGTATCTATCTAATATAGTAAAAAGTGGTGTGTCTTAATACTACAACGAATAAAAGTAAAAAAAAAAAAAAACAATATTATGCCACTTTACTGTACCAGTGTATATTATGTTGTATATCATTATTGTATGAATAATATCTAAATATATCACAATGTATTAAACAGCAATAATAGAGCATGTTTTCATAATGCAACAGTTTATCCAGGAGTGTTAACCTTATGACATGAGTAGTGGATATCTTGCATTTACCGTATTTGTGTTTTTTCACTCTGGTCAGTGACAACTAGTAGGTAACTTTCATAAAACTGCTCTTACAGTGCAGGAGTTAAAATTAATTTGCTAGCAATTATAAATAAAAAGCACCTTATACAATCTAGTTAGTTTTACCAAACTGATTGTTAACTTATGGGAAAAAATAAAAATGTACAAATAGCTAAACTGCAGCTTAAGCTAAACAAATATATCTATATGTGTGTATGTAACTCTATCAGGCTATCATCACTCTCTCTCTCATATATCTATCTTTATATATATATATATATATATATATATATATATATATATATATATATGTATGTGTGTGTGTGTGTGTGTGTGTATGTGTGTGTGTGTGTGTGTGTGTGTATATATATATATATATATATATATATATATATATATATATATATAATATCTGGAGAGAATTACTTGCACATATATAGATAGATAGATATTTAGAATAATGTGATAATTGCTGCCTTCAGTTTTGCTGAAGTCGTGACAAATGCCTATATATTCGATGGTTTAAATGATTATTAAAGCAGTAGAAGACATGCCGTTGTAAAATAACTCACTAAATATTGCAAATGTAAAACCTAGAGTCAAGCTTAATTGACTACAGTATAATTATGCTTACTTTTCTTACTTTGCCTGGAGGTATGTAGCTAATTAATATATTTTAAGCAAAATGAGGTGCATTTGGTTAATTTAGTCTATTAAAGCTTTGATTTTTGTGTGCTAGGATATGCCACATTGTATAAATGGATATGACTGGGGAAAATATGGCTTAAAAAAAGTGCATGCAAGTAGTGGGAAGAAGAGTTTTATAAAACGGTGAGTAAAACAAATCAACAGTAGCTTTCATCCCTCTCTAGGTAGTATGTGATGAAACAGTATATAAATTAGATTAACACTGGTATTCATAGTCATTAACACAAATGTGTTATGGAATTCAGGGGTGAGCGCCAATGGGTGCAGCTGAGCTGTGACTCATAGAGGCCATTTATACCAATTCACAGTGCCCTTGAATGTAGGTATGCAAATGAGCAGATAATGAAATGGTAATGAGAAGTGACGTAAATATTCATATGCTAATTAAGACTAATTTACACCATTTGCGATTCATACTCAGTTTTTCCAGCTTTCCTGTACTTATCACAGATGCTTTATAAAAAAGGAAGCTTCACCAAATGTACCAGAGTTGCAAATGGGAAAAATGCTATCTCTTCCGGTGAGCTTTGTTATTTCTAGGTCAGAATTGCTTGTTTTGGCCAGGTCAAAACTGCTTGCGCTTGCCCACCAAGAAGGTGAAAATATAAGCAAATGATTACTTATTATAACTTTGATAATCAAGCAATCCTTGACAGGTTAAGAGTGGAGAGAGGGTCTTAGTGGGCATGTTTGACCCCCATAGGGGCACTGGAGGAATGTATGCACTTCCTATTCTTATGGACACTAAAGTATGTATAGCCCTCACTATACTTGCTATAGGAACCTTCCATTAACAGTCTGGGGACACATTGTGGATCTCACAGGCTCCTGCCTCATGGATACTGAAGGAGTTCCTGGATGTAGTCTTGACACATGTGGATCAGTACATCTATTTTCCAGTGTTACCTCAGGACCAAGCTTGGACTGTGTGGGCCTTTTATTATATGGCACATTTCCTTGGGGTACTTGGTGCAAGAAATTACTGCAGTGGTGGTGCTGCGGTAGTGTTGTCGCCTTACAGTAAGATGTTGTCCTGTTTGATTCTCAGCTAAAGCGTCTTCTGTGTGGAGACATGCATGAGTGGGCATGCCTTCATTGAAGGTTGTGCATCAGAGCTGACAACTCGTACGTAAAAATCTACTGCCAATCATTAGCGGACCAGAGTTCCGCTGTGGTGACCCCTAACTGGGAAAAGCCAAAAGACACAACAACTTGGTGCAAGAAATTGCACCCATGTCACAATTAGGGCCCCTCCTGGTCCACAGGGTGAGCGGTACCGCAGTTCCCATTCCATCAATTGCCAGGTAGTGTATGATGTATGGGGGTGCATCACCAATGTTTCTGCCCACCATCCTGACAATGCCCATGATTCCCATATCTGGTGAACTAGCTCACTTTACTGCCTCTTTCTGCATGGTAGGATGCCCAGTGGTCATCTTGTTGGTAAGCTGATTTTTTAATCAGTTATTCATGTTAAATGTAATTGCTGTGTATTATTATGCATTTTTTTTATTTTGTCTTCCTACCCCATCTCTCTCTTCTCTCTCTCTGTCTCTTTCTCTCTCTCTCTACCATTTTTAAGGGGTTGCTGGATATCCACTGGAGCCATAGCTCATGACTGTGGTGAGAAATACATATGGAGCTGCAGAGGAGAAATATAATACATCCCTGTCCCAGACCTGCATTGTGATTGAGAGGGTGTTTGTACTCCTGAAGAGCCATTTCAGGTAACTGGATGAGTCTGGGGGTGCCCTTCAATATGACCCAGCTACTGTATGTAGGATATTCACTGCATGTTGCATTCTGCATAATATGATCATGTGTTGGTCTGGTGGTGAAGTGACCTGGACTATCACTGTAGCTCCCAGTTCTAGTCCCACTATGACTAATGGTGACCAGCCGGCAGCAGTAATAAGGTACTAATGTGTCAGGCTTGTGCACTGCATAAGGATGCACAGGTTAAGAAGTGGCTTCTAGTGCAGAACTATGACTAGGACATTCAGGTTAGCATTTCCTTTTTTTTAAACACAGAGCATAATTGATGCATGCAGTGATACCTGTGGGCTACTCTGTGTGGTGCTTACTCTGTTGTCACTGTTCATTTGACATTCTCTCTCATCTTAAAACATTGATTTTTTTTTTGTTACTAGCTGTTTGCCTGAGTGCTCACTGATTCCTATGCAGTGATGCTAAAAGGTAGTAAATCAATAAATAAGTCAACAGTTGCACATGTTGTATTTAATAACTTGTTTTGTTTAATTATGTATGTACTATGCAATAGAAAGTGATACTGCCAGCAGTAAAAAATGAAAGCTTCATTTAAAATTTCCATGTAAAGAATTATATTGCACTGTGCATCATATTTCTTTTTTAATGTCATTAAAAGTAATTATGAGCTCAGAAACTGTCATTTGTGCAATGCTGAGGGTATACTGGTAGCAGTTAACTGCATATGGCAGGATGATTATTTCACTGAGTTATTTCTGCACGATGTAGTGGGGCCCGGAAATGCTGGCTTGTTACTGTTGTGATTTCTTATGCAGCTGTAAGCATATGGAATATTAGTGCATGTATCACTGGTTTTTGACCCAATGTTAAGTTATGTACAATACAATTGTATTTAAACACATATTTACAATATCATACTTTCAGAATATGGTGAAAGTAGTAGTTGGAAAAGGGAATAATTTCTCATCTATGGCCATGCCACCCCCACACCCAACTAAACCTTATTTCCAGAATGAATGTAAGTCACAGTAGCTCCAGATCAAAGGAGTCATGCACATCTCCTATTGATAGGATTGGTGATGGTGCAGCTGATCCGGACGATGGGCTACCATAGGAACTGTAAGGTGAGTTAATACAATGGTGTGATCTATACGAGGAGGGTGATCCTCCTGTCAGTGAAATGACAGTGCTGCATGACCATGACCTTGAACAGGAACGTGAGGTTCTCATTGATGTAGATGACCATTGACATGGCCTATGAGAAATGCATTGTGATTGCTCACTGTCTTGAAAGCCAGTGTTATTATCATGTGATCTCCCCCACATGTCTGGACTGTACCCCATCTCCTCCCTCGGTAAAACTGACTCCAGCTTGACTTTGGTATGTCTGAACCAGTGCACAAAGGGAGGGTGGAACGTTTGTCTTGTGTACCACCATGCTATGCATCAGTGATACCATGGTATTATCCCGCTCTCTACCAAATCAAAGTAGTTTTTGAAATCTTCATGCATACCCTATATCATTTCACCATTCCTAGCTGACTCTAATTTGCACTGGTTTGAGCCCTAACTATGTCATGACACATTTCCTGTTGTGCAGCCAATACTTTATGTATTTCCTGAGGTAGTTCAAAATAATTTCTGCTCTGTGGGAAATGTGGCCTCAGACTGCCAGCCTTTGTCCTCAGAGTAATCTTGTACATGTGGAGACACTAGTGTAGAAGTGTGGGTTTGTTCCTTGTGTACATGTGTGAGTGGAATGTTAGCCTGTGTTTGACTTTGTGATGCAGTGTCAGTTTCTGTAGAGTTACTAAGATGTTGTGAGGTGAGACAGTCTATCATTACATTAGGAGACTTCCTGCCACTCCCCGCAGTTTGCCTCATAAATAAAACTACATCATCATCATCATCATCATCTTCAACAGCAGCAACAACAGCAGCCTATTTATTGGTACCGTTGGATTGTGTGTTTCTGATGCTGAATCTGTAAAATAAATCATTAGAACACATTAATTGCAGTGCAACAGCAAATGTTATAGCATGCTTACAAGGGGGGGAATAGGACACTTACCATGAAGTCTGCCTTTATTTTCAATAGCTGCTGATGTACAAGGTTGACCTAATAATAATGAATTGTGATGTGTTTAATTACAGCCCTGTTTACCACTATTCAGTGTTAAATATTTCAAAGGTGTATACTTTAAAACCAACCTTCAGGAGCTGCTGAATGCAAATTCTGCTGCAGACTTTGGTTTGATGGAGCAGTGTCCACACCACCTCTAATTATTCCAGTCGCACCATCTTCTGTGTCATAATCATCCCCACGTATGGACAGAAGGTATTCATCATCTGGTGTTAACTTAATTAGATTCTGAGCCCCCAAGTAGTAATCCTGGAAATTGTCTTCTGCCTGGCCTTGCTTCTAGCACAGGCTACCATATTAGCTGCCCTTTTCTTGCACTGTGCCAGATCTGTTTCTGCCTCCATCTGCATTGATTTCAACAGCTACTTGACTCCATGCTTTACTTCTCTTGGCTTGTCTGGGCCCCCTTTAAACAAAAATAAGTTTGCCATATGTCCTAAGTGTTGCCATGAGTAAATGATTTTCTTCATGCTAAAGTTATTGTGTCTGTGCCCGGGTCCCTTATTCTCCATCTGTACTACACAGGAAAAAAAAAAAAAAGAAAACAGAAAAAGGCTGCAGTCAGACACTTTCCACAGCACTGTCTGGATGACATCTGCAATTAAACTATAAACCACTAGCCTACTATTTCTGCCTCTAACACAAATAAATCAGCAAACAGAAATGTGATTTCAAAGTGTACAACTTCAGCTTATTCAATACTGGTGAAAGTTATGACTCCACAATCAAAATGCAGTACTATCTGCCATTGCCATGTATTCCTCCTTGATTGACAGTAGTAAAACATTTTCACTACGCATTTGTATTTCTGTCTTCTGCACAGTACACATTCTTAACTGTAATAACTGGTTTTCAGATGTATGGACAGTCTGAAACTTTTGTAATTATGCATTGTTAACTTATTACAATTTCAGGGAACAGCACCACATATCAATCAACTTGCAAGCACTTCACCATAATTAACCAGTCATGTTATCTTTAAATGCACACTATAGTTCAAAATGCATTGCATCTGACTTTAAAACATTATGACAGCAACTCTGAATCTGCCTCTTAATAACTATTAATTAATGTATAAACTAAGTTCAGGCTGATTTGCACATTTAGTATGCAAATTAGGCTAATTTGTATATATATATATATATATATATATATATATATATATATATATATATATATATATAAACTGTACTATAATGCAAATGTGTTAGGAAGTACATCACTGTATTCCACATTTTCACCGATTGTGAGTACGCATCACACAGTACATGAACAAATCTGAAACAGCCCTGGTCATGCTGTGGATGTTTACGAACTCCACTGCAGTCTGCAGCAATGCCAGTTGTTTGCAGACATGAGCTGCTTGGCCTAAACTAGCTAATAGAAGATATACTTGTGAAATGTAAAATGAAGACATCTGAATGTCAGGTTGCAGTGAATCTGAAGGTTAATCCCTGGTCATCCAAGTCTGTATGTCACACCCTAACAAGTGATACATATCAAAAAGTCCTAGAAATACTGGTTCACAGGTGATAAAAAAAGAATTGGTCCCACTTCACTGCATCTAACCAAATGTTGCTAAAGTAAGACAGAAAAAGAATGTAAATGTTATGAAAAAAATTACTGGCAACACTTTTTGTTGCAGATAAAGTTAGAAATAATCCACCAGTAATTATATGGTCAGGTAAATGTTTCCCTTTAAGAAAAAAAGTGTGTGACAAAGCCGTTTCTGGTTACACCAAACTTGCCAATGTTATCAATATCTGATTTAATGAGCATGCCAATAAAAAAGAGTTTGGTCAATGTAATGTGACACCCAGGTTCTAATCCTGCTTAATACAGTATTCACCATACTTTCCTCATTCTGGTTTTGGTTCTTGGAATGATGACAGCACCTCTAAGGGTACGAGGCCGCACTTCTGGCTGGTCTGAGAAAGAGACCCTAATCATACTCTACCTTCTGCATGACTTCTACCTGGAGAAGATCCAGGTGTGCACTCTTACCAGTACATGGAAGAAAATCAATATCTGGCAGGAATTAGGTGACTGCAAAAGCACAGTGCTGACCGGGGAGGGGGGTAGAAAAAAACTTCACAAGTACATGTACTTCAACAGTCAGATATCTCTACTTGCAAATATGTACTTGAGGTGACATTCTGAAATGCATAAAAAAAGGGAATAGCATTTATGCAATGAGGCTTCCATCTGTTCATGACAGAGAGAAAATACTACTGTGTGTTAACAAGTTGCAGTAATAAATGAAAATTCCAGCAATTAATATGAAAATAATAATCCGTATAGATAACTCTGTAAATGTATTAGTAATGTTCAAATATAATTCATGATGTCTGCATATAATACAGTTATAAATAAAACTTGCAGTTACAGACATAAAGAGTTGTGTAGCATTGCATTAAAAAGTTGTCAGACTTTTAAATATTAGAAGGAAGAGAGCTTTTTTAAGAGATAACTAAATATATGTAAAAGAAATTGCTGAAGGTAATTGTTCACAAGTATCACTTGCTGCACATACAACATGGCTGAAATGACACTCACAACACCCTAGTTAGACTGCCTGTTGGAGGAGGGGAAATGGGGTTACTTTGCTGAAATAATGAGCAGCACATAACTTTTTCGCCTCACAATAAGACGTTGTCCTGTTCGATTCTCAGCTAAAGCGTCTTCTGTGTGGAGACATGCATGAATGGGCGTACCTTCGTTGAAGGTTGTACATCAGGGCTGGCAACTTGGTACATAAAAATCTACTGCCAATCATTAGCGGACCGGAGTTCTGCTGTGGCGACCCCTAACCAGGAAAAGCCGAAAGATGCAACAACAACATAACTTTTAAGACAACAAGCTGTTACACTTCTATATTACTTACTGTACGTTTGAAGTTCTGCAGAAAGGGAAATTCAGATTTTCTTGAACTGTTACATTTCAGCCTTTGTAGTTCAGGTATTCCACAGTGTTACATGCATTTTTTAAAACAAAATAGGACTCCATTCATATTGCTTTAGTATCGTACACAATTCAATAAAATATTTAACTACTTTATTTTAATAACGTACATGTATGTCTTCAACAGTTAAAATCAGACAGGAAGAAAATCAAATAAGAAACTATTACAGAGAATATATGTGGAATACATTCAAACGCAGATAAATAAGATTGTCATTCTCTCTTTTACTTCTAGCCAAGGAACATATCCAGTATAACTCTCAACAGAAGAAGAGAAGAACAAGTGTCTGGTGGAATCTTCTGGTAAGTGCAGCAGGTGTACAAAATGTATTTATTACTTCACTAAACATAGGACAAATTATTATACATAATTCAGGGTAGCGTAAACAGTAGCACTGCAATGATTTTAAAACTGATTTCAGTGGGAATCCTACAAACAACTGTCATTATATATTTGCAGCTGAAGGAAATGCAAATGAAGACAAGAACAGGTTAAGAAAAATGTGTTATGCTGTCATTTTTAAGCGTGATTAACTGCAAAAATTGGGGATTTCTTTTCTTTTCTGTTTGATGTCTGGGTACTGCAAAATGTGTTTGAAAAGTACAGAATTGAAAGAAAAAAACCCTTCAGAAAGAAAAAAAGCCCTTGTCATTTCAATTCATGACAAGTATGCATAAGCACTACTTTTATACATTCCTCCTAATTACATAAGCACTTTCACAATCACTACCTCCAACTGTGCACGTAAGCACTTCTCGTACATGTTTACTTCAATAAATATATTTTCTGCACTGATTTATTGAGTTGTTACCTTGCATTAAAATAGTATTATGTGGATTTATTGTGCTTTTTCTATTTTGCCTCGCCCTATCCTTTTTTCCCTCTTTTATTTATTATTTTGCTTGTGCATTTCTTTTTTCTTTGTTGTTTTGCTTCTCTCTCATTTTTTTTTTCTTTTATACAGGTTCAAATCCCTCAGGAGCAGACCAAACATGTACTTCCCAGGCTAGGGACAGATCACCCACTGCCCGTCCAGGGCTGTCCTTGCAGGGTCGGATTGGAGGTGCCAGTCCTGCAGAGACTCCAGCACATGGCAACCTGGCAGGCCTGACAGAAAGGGGGCTTTAGAGTTTGCTTGAGGACATACTAGTAGAGGTAGTGGAAAGGAGAACTGAGCCAGTTGAAGCCTCTCTTCAGTGTGTAGAAGAAACGGTCTCCCACTTGGCGCCTACCACCATGCCAACACAGGCCCCTGTGCCATCAACATTGTGGTCGTCTGCTGCAACACCATCTGGCATTGGACATTGTTGATGTTCTGTGCACTGGCTACACAACTGGGACTTCCTATGCCCTTTTCCCTTACCATTCCATTTCTCCTTTACCCTATTCCCCATTTCTCAGCCACACTAACCGCTTAAAAGAAGTTTGAAAAAATGGGGGGGGGGGTCTATCCCCCAACAAACCCATAGTGCTCATCCTGTCCCACCTCCTCCAGTTCAAACCCTCTTTATGTCTCTCTTGTAAGTTCACCGCTTTGATTTGTCTCCCCTTTTTTCAATCTGTCCTATCACCCCTTTATATTATTTAATGAAACTATCAGAGTATCTGCAAAAGGATACCCCTATAAGAAAAACTCTAACCCCTTTACTTAAAAAAAAAAAAAAAAAAAAAAAACTCTTAGCTGCTGTGCAGTCCACAGCTTGGTTACAATGCTTTCAGTGTGACTGCACTCAGCCATGTTTGCCCACAATATGCCAAGGCACAAATCATTTGCAATTTCGCAAAATACTTTGAACATATGAAAATATGAACTTTGTACAACTTACACGTTTACAAAAAATGGGTGTGATAATAACAATTGCTTTGCTTTTCCATATTTAATGCAACTATGCGAAGCTGACCTTATCTGCATATTTGTGTAGCACTTGCACAGCCCCAAACTATGAATACTGCCCTAAATATTGAATCCAAAATCATTCTATGGTGCATCATGCTTTTATGAAGGAAAATGATTTTTGTTTTGACAGATGTACATTTTAATACTGGGCAGTGATTACCTTATGCTGTCCCATAGAAGCATTGACCATGAGTATATTGCACATTGGGGGAAAAAGATCCACTGATACACGTGGCACATCTGTAGGTATTAGGATGAATTGTAGTTTCCAGCAACAAGAAGCACAACTTCAGAATTTCAGATGATTTCACACACTGTGAAAGGACCTTGCTGGGTTCATGGAACAACTGTTATGAGGTCATTAAAAATTTAGGTATACAGCTTGCATGGCATTAGGCAGTTCTTTTTAATGTTCATGTTGGTGACAACATCATGGTTGCAGTGTAGGAATTCTGGTTCACTACAGATATGTTTGCTTTGCACACAGATAGCCAGTGCTTCCACTATGCAAGAATATACACAAGCCTTGCATATTAGGTGTTGAGAATGTGGAATTGTGTATATGTCTGTCTGTACTGTATGTCTAAGTGTCTCCAGAGTTTCAATTTGATAAAACCTGGTCAGTCTTTACTTCATTAAAGTGTGGTGCATTGGAAACTGACTCTTTGAATCTGAAAGTGCATTTTATTTGTCTCTGCAGTAATTTCTGAACATGCTACACAATGCCAGTTAGTATCGTGCATGTGCATTTAAGAAAGTAACCTTATTACAAATTGCATTCCTGTTAAGAATTACTTTTTGGGGCAATTACAATGCAGAGTCAAAACTCACTAAAGAATTGTGTGTGGATATGTTTGCTAATGCAGTTAATAAATGAATATATAAATAAATAAGTCAATATAAATGCAGTATATAAAGCTGCCACAGCAATTGTACACGTTCTTCTGGTAAATAAGTTCACTTCTTGCTGCAGGCAGTTTCCAACGGTCCCTGGGGGTGTACATGTCCACAAATCCTGCACATACGCATGTAACAATTATGACAGATCATCTACATATAAAAAGATAAGTGGCTTGCGCTGCACATACAGCCATGAGAAACCAACATGTGGCATCATTCCAGTCCAGCTGATACTGCAATCAGGCAATTCAGTTTTGGGTGATGTATTCACAAGTGAGTCATTTTCTCTGTTTTGTACACGTAATGGAAAATAGGAATTAAATGTTATTAACCTTGTAGACTTGTGATTTTTACATTTTTCAGATATGACAAGCAGAATTCACATGTTGTAGGCTATCACCTTAGAATTGCCGATATATATCTCCAGATAATTTTTGGTATTTTGAAAAAAAGTAAGCTTTCTCTTACAAATATGCAAATTTGAGAGAGAGAGAGAGAGAGAGAGATACAGAGAGAATTTTTTTGTAGATGAATTAGTCAAACCTAAGGTCTTTTTCCACAAGGGGATCTAGTTAGAGTGACCTCTTTATGTAGTTCCTTATGGCTACATCAGCAAGCACAATGTGCTGCAGAAACAGGTCAAAATGCAAGCCCTGCAGTCTCCTTGTAATTCTCTGTTCTCTTATGGAAGTTATTTAAACAAATTTGCCTTACAAGTGTATTATAGATTCGCAATAATGAACTTTATCTAGTGATTTTAAGGGCATTTACTAGCATGCTTTTATTGACAAATACTGTTTTAGTCACCATTTGCATTATGCTGCAGATCACAGCAGTGAACCTTGTGTAGTGTATTTTTTTCTTAATCTGTTTATCATCTGACTTCAACTCTGCAGCCATTGTGTCAATACAGAGGCCATTACGTCCAAAATCAGTGCCTCTGAATAATACAATCTGTCCAACTCCATATGTTAATGACTACCAAACTCCTTTCCTGAGGATCTGTACAGGAATATTGTTACATAGTGAAAAGTAAGCTTTGACAACAGGCAGCATCATCTACAGGGCAGCAGTGTGAGGATAACTGAAGAACAAGTGCAGTTCTAACCTTAGAGATCTTCAAGTGTGCCATGCATTTTGTAAACGGGTGGTGCTTTTTATTTGGCTTTTCTGATTGCAGACTAATCCTCTTCCTTCTGTGTGCAAAGCAGCTACTAGTCATTACTAATATTTTCATCCAATCTTTGGGTAGCTGGTAAAGCCAGATGGTGCTCATGTTGAAAGTAAGAGGATTGTACTTGTGATCCTCAGAACAGTACAAATGTAAGTACAAATGGGGTAATATATACTAATTTTGAGACTGCAATACATTGAATATTTTTCTGCTCCAAGTTACAGAGATCTCAGACATAAAATGGGGGGTGTTTGTAACCTGTACACATCTAACTACAGCATGTCAGTTGGCTCACAGTGTGACAAAATCAACCTTATTTTCCCAGGTTTTACTGAATGAGAAGGCAATGCACAGGCATTCCATATTGGTTCCACTGTTTTCATTAGCAGTGTCCTCAGAAGAGTCTTCTGCATTGAAGAACTGGTTACCTTCATCTACTTAGTTAAGAATTTTCAGTGTTTGTGTAAGTGTCATTGTCTCCCTCTGAATCATTACCAAAGAAATGTAGAGTGCAAATTCACATTTATTACACAAATCAACAAGAAGTTTACACTACTTATGCACTTCACTTAAAATCGACTTATCCCAGAAAATGTATATTTAAGAACAAAAGCACAGAACATATTAGGTAATAAATATGGGCAGAACATATAGAACACATGCAAAGCTGTGCTGGTGGTGTGCTGATAAGCATATACCTCTTTAAAAATAGGTACCATAGGAAGCAGAGATAAATGCACATTAAGTACTATATGTGTGAGGAACACACATTTGCACACTCATAGTAACATACAGTATATGTAGTTCTAGCATGCTACTATCTCACCTCACTAATCAGTATATGCAAGCACAGCAGCAATGCAGAGTAAGTACACTGCCAGTATAGCAATTCAACAACTCTTTAATAATTATGCATGCAAAGATAGTAGTGCACAATCTGCGCACTGCCATTATACTGCTGCATCAACTCACTAGTGCAGGCTATATGCTAACAGTAAACACAGTATGTGTACTGTCAGTATACTACTGAGTTAACTCACTATAATGCTATATGCTAACACAGTAATGCACAGTATGTGCACTGTCAGTATACTACTGCTTTCACACCCTAGTGCATGCTATATGCTAACACAGTAATGCATATTATGTGCACTACCAGCATAGCAATGCAACAGCTCTCTAATGTTTCACGTATGCAAATATGGTAATGTACAGTCTGTATACTGCCATTATACTATGGCATCAAATCAGTAGTACATGCTTTATGCTAACACAAAAATATACAGTATGTGCACTGCCATTATACTACTGCTTCATTTAATTAGTACATGCTACATGGTAACTCATTAGTATAGTATTTGCACTGACGTATACAACTGCATTAACTCACTAGTGCATGCTATATGCTAACACAGTAAAACACATTATGTGCACTGCCAGTATACAACTGCTTCAACTCACTAGTGCATGGTATATGGTAACACAGTAACACACAGTAGGTACACTGCCATTATACTACTGCTTCATTTAATTAGTGCATGCTACATGCTAATGCTCGAACATAGTACTTGCACTGCCACACACTAACATAGTACTTGCACTGCCAGTATACTACTGCATTAACTTACTAGTTAATGCTATATGCTAACACAGTAAAACACAGTATGTGTACTGCCAGTATACAACTGCTTTATCTCACTAGTGCATGATATATGGTAACACAGTAACACATGGTAGGTGTGCTGCTAGTATACTACTGCTTTCACTCCCTAGTGCATGCTATATACAAACAGAGTAATGTACAGTATATGGACCACATTGTACTACTGCTTCATTTCATTAGTGCATGCTATATGCTGACACATTAATGCAGCATATGCACTGCCAGTATACTACAGCATCAACTGACTAGTGCATGCTATATTGTAATGCAGTAATACAATATATGTACTGCCAGTACACTACTCCATCAACTCACTAATGCATGCTGTATGGAAGAGATTAATACACAGTAGGTGCACTGCCAGTACATTACTCCAACTCCTTACTATTGCATGCTATATATAAACAGAGTAATGTACACTATGTGGACTGCCATTATACTACTACTTCTTCTCATAAGTGCATGCTATGTGCTAACACATTAATTCAGTATTTGCACTGCCAGTATAATACTGCTTTAACTCACTAGTGCATGAGATATGCTAGCACAGTAAAGCACAGCATGTGCACTGCCAATATACAACTGCTTCAGCTCACTAGTGCATGGTATATGGTAACACAGTAACACACAGTAGGTGCACTACCAGTATACTACTGCTTTTACTCCCTAGTGCATGCTATATGCAAACAGAGTAATGCATAGTATGTTTGCTAACAGCATAGCAATGCAGCAACTCTCTAATGTTTGAAGTATGGAGACATGATAATGCAGAGTTGGGGCACTGATATTATACTACTGCATCAACTCATTAATGCATACTGTATACTAACACAGTAATACACAGTATGTGTACTGTCAGTATACTACTATTTTAACTCACTAGTGATTGTTAAATGGCAACACAGTAACACACAGTATGTGCACTGTCAGTATACTACTGCTTTAACTCACCAGTGCATGCTATATGGAAACAGAGTAATGTACAGTATGGGAACTGACATTATACTACTGCTTCATCTCATTAGTACATGCTACATGCTAACACATTAATACAGTATGTACACTGCAAGGATACTACTGCATTCACTTCCTAGTGCATGCTATATATAAACAGAGTAATACATGTATGTGCACTACCAGCATATTACTGCATCAGTTCACTAGGGTATGCTATATGCTAAAACAGTAATACACAGTATATGCAGTGCCAGTATTCTACTGCTTTGACTCCCTACTACATGCTATGTGCAAGCAGAGTAAGACAATTATGTGCACTACCAGCATATTACTGCATCAACCCACTAGTGCATGCTATATGCTAAAATAGTAATACAGAGTACATGCAGTGCCAGTATACCACTGCTACAACTCACTAGTGCATTCTATATGGAACAGAGTAATACACAGAATGCACACTGCCAGTACACTATTGTATCAACTTACTAGCGCAGTCTATATATAAACAGGGTAATGTATGGTAAGTACTCTGCCATTATACTTCTGCTTCATTTCAGTGGTACATGCTATATGCCAACACATTAGTACAGAATTTGCACTGCCGGTACACTATTGCATTAACTCACAAGTGTATGCTATATGCTAACACAGTAACACAGTATGTGCACTGCTAGTATACAACTGCTTCAGCTCACTAGTGCTTGGTATATGGTAACACAGTAACACGCAGTAGGTGCACTTCCAGTATACTACTGCTTTCACTCCCTAGTTTATGATATATGCAAACAGAGTAATGCATAGTATGTGCACTACCAGCATAGCAATGCAACAACTCTCTAATGTTTGATGTATGCAAACATGATAATGTACAGTCTGTGGACTGCCATTATACTACTGAATCATATCACTAGTGCATGCTATATGCTATCACAATAATACACAGTATGCACCCCACCATTATACTACTGCATCAACTCACTAATGTATGCTATATGCTAACACAGTAATATGCAATATGTGTACTGTCAGTATACTACAGCTTTAACTCACCAGTGATTGTTATGTACTAAAAGAGTAACACACAATATGTGCACTGTCTGTATATTACTGCTTCATATCATTAGTGCATGCCATATGCTAACACATTAATACAGTATGTCCACTGCCACTATACTACTGTTTTCACTTTCCAATGCAGGCTGTATGCAAACAGAGTAATACACGTATGTGCAGTACCAGCGTATTACTGCATCAGCTCACTAGTGCATGCTATATGCTAAAACAGTAATACCCAGTATGTGTACTTCCAGCATACTACTGCTTACACTCTATAGTGCATGCTCTATGCAAACAGACTAATACATGTATGTGCACTGCCCGCATATTACTGCATCAACTCACTAGTGCATGCTATATACTAACACAGTGATGCACACTATATGCACAGCCAGCATACTACAACATTAACTGACTAGTGCGTGCTATATTGTAAGGCAGTTATACAGTGTATGCACTGCCAGTGCACTATTGTATCAACTCACTAGTGCATGCTGTATGGAAAAGAGTAATACAAAGTATGTCCACTGCCAGTACACTACTCCATCAACTTACTAGTGCATGCTATGTGCAACCAGAGGAATGTACAGTATGTGTCTTGCCATTGTACTACTGCTTGATTTCATTAGTGCATGCTACATGCTAACACATTAATATAGTATTTGCACTGCCAGTATACTAGTGCATTAACTCGCTACTGCATGCTATATGCCAACACAGTAAAACACAGTATGTGCACTACTAGTATACAACTGTTCAGCTCAATAGTGCATGGTATATGGTAACACAGTAACACACAGTAGGTGCACTGCCAGTATACTAGTGTTTTCACTCCCTAGTGCATGCTATATGCAAACAGAGTAATGCATAGTATGTGCACTACCAGCATAGCAATGCAACAACTCTCTAATGTTTGATGTATGCAAACATGGTAATGTACAGTCTGTGCAATGCCATTATCCTTCTGCATCAACTCACTAGTGCATGCTATATGCTAACACAGTAATACACAGTATGTGCACTGCCATTATACTACTGGATCAACTCACTAAGGTATGCTATATGCTAACACAATAATACACAGAATGTGTACTGTTAGTATACTACTGCTTTAACTTACTAGTGATTGCTATATGCTAACACAGTAACACACAGTATGTTCAGTGTCAGTATACTACTGCTTCAACTCACTAGTGCATGTTATATGGAAACATACTAGTATACAGTATGTGGACTGCCATTATACTACTGCTTCTTCTCATTAGTGCATGCTATGTGCTAACACATCAATTCTGTATTTGCACTGCCAGTACACTACTACTTTAACTCACTAGTGCATGAGATATGGTAGCACAGTAAAGCATAGTATGTGCCCTGACAGTATACAACTGCTCCAGCTCACTAGTGCATGGTATATGGTAACACAGTAACACACAGTAGGTGCACTGCCAGTATACTACTGCTTTCACTCCCTAGTGCATGCTATATGCAAACAGAGCAATGCATAGTATGTGCGCTACCAGCATAACAATGCAGCAACTCTCTAATGTTTGAGGTATGCAAACATGGTAATGTACAGTCAGGACACTGCCATTAGACTGCTGTGTCAACTCACTACTGCATGCTATATGCTAACACAGTTCTACAGAGTATGTGCTTTGCCATTATACAACTGCATCAACTCACTAATGCATACTATGTGCTAACACAGTAATACACAGTATGTGTACTGTAAGTAAACTACTATTTTAACTCACTAGTGATTGTTATATGCTAACACAATAACACACAGTATGTGCACTCTAAGTATACTACTGCTTCAACTCACTAGTGTGTGCTATATGGAAACATAGTAATGTACAGTATGTGGACTGTCATTATACTACTGCTTCCTCTCATTAGTGCATGCTACATGCTAACACAATAATACAGTATGTGCACTGCAAGAATACTACTGCATTCACTCCCTAGTGCATAGAATATGTAAACAGTGTAATACATCTATGTGCACTGCCAGTATACAACTGCTTCAGCTCACTGGTGCATGGTATATGATAACACAGTAACACATAGTAGATACACTGCCAGTATACTACTGCTTTCACATCCTAGTGCATGATATATGCAAACAGAGTGATGAGTAGTATGTGCACGACCAGCATATTACTGTATCAACTCACTAGTGCATTCTATATGCTAAAACAGTAATACAAAGTATGTGCACTGCCAGTATACTATTGCATCAACTCACTAGTGCATGCTCTAGGCTAACACATTTATACATAGTATGGGCACTATCAGTATACTACTGCTTCAGTTCACTAGTGCATACTATATGCTACCACAGCAGCACACAGTATGTGCACTGCCAGTATACTACTGCTTCAACTCACTAGTGCATGCTATATGCTAACACAATAATGTACAGTGTGTGCAATGCCAGCTTGTTACTATATTAGCTCATCAGTGGATGACATATGGAATGCAGTAATAGAGAGCATGCAGAATATAAACATTCTACTGCATCAGCTCACTATTGCATGATATATGGGAGTATAGTAGTGCACAGTATATATATATATATATATATATATATATATATATATATATATATACTGCTAGCATACTACTGCAACAGTGCACTAATGCACAATATAGACAACTGCAGTAATGCAGAATATGCACACTACCAGCATTCCACTTCTATCATTGTGCTATTGCAAGACATATGCATGCACATAAATACAGCCAACATACTAGTAAGTCATTGGACTAACTAATACACAATATATGCAGTCCTGTATCACAAACTTAAAGGAGGTTAAATATGTTAAAATGAATTCATATATGTCAGAAACTATAACTGTGTCTTCTTAAAGCTGTAAAATTAGGAAGTGGGAGTGTCTTTAGTGATGGACAATGCAGATGAAGCCTGTGAATTTATGGGTAATGCCGAAAAATCTGCAGAAAGTGATTAAAGTCTACAAGAGTGTACAGTACTGCTGACTGTGATGCATGGTAGTTTGCTTACCAAAATAAATCACTATGACCACTGCACTGCAGGAGAAGTTTGGTAAAATAAAACTGGGAACCTGAGTACATAGGTCAGGATGAACACTCTTAGTGATCTCAGAATGTTACTAATTTAAAAAAAGTTGTATATATCAAACAACTGATCACAGTTCTAGGATTTGTACCTTAGAGGCTCAGGAAAAAAATAATTCTGAATTTCTGTATGCTTTTCAGTGTGCAACCACATAGCTTTGAAAATGCTACATAGGAATGCTGTTGGAAAGCTTCAACAGACTTTAATTTCCACTAGACCTGTGTGACCTTTTCACTCTTTGTTTTAGTTTGTTAGTTGGGATGTTTTATAGACACCCTAATGTTTATGGATGTCAGCTGGGTATGATAACCCTATGTTTCCAAAGGTCAAACATTCTTCATATCCTGTGCTGATGATGTCAAAAGAAGGCAGAAATATGCATGTCCACAGCTAGAGGGCTTTGGCTTTAATGGCCTGAGATTTAAAAATGAAAGTAAAAGAAAAAGTCATGGATATTCAGGATTGCCATTTAGCTGAAACACCTGATATCCTTATTGGGTGATTTGTATATATCCCACGCGTCTCTGATGCAAGAGGTTTAAGGTATCACACAGTTAGAAGTCTAGCTTTGCTAGATTTGTCTTTTTGTGTTTATCTCAGGTAATGCAATCTTTCTTCTTTCTTGGAGGCATGATTGTAACTGTTTTGAACAAGTGATCTATTAAATATTGTTTGCACTTTATTTTTCTGTACCCTTGGATGCATATGACATTTATTAATACCATTTTTATTAGCATATATTCCACTTCAAATAAATCATCTGAAATATATTGACAGCACAAACACATTTGATTGCAGTTGGCACAGTAGAATATACAGCCAGATTCCTTAACATTACATCATATACAGTAAGACATACATTTCTGAAGATTCATATGCAACACAATACATAACCATAGTACATACTGAGCAATGTAACACCTGGCAGTCATTAAGCAGGTTTTAAATTTCCATAAACATAAAACTACAGCAAAGACTTTAGTAGATGCACATACCTAGAAAATGAAAAGTCTCTACTGTATATTTAGACCGTCTGCTCTTTATATCACTATACCTTATACAAGTCTGCATGACATTTATTAATGATCTCAGTAAGATATATATAGTAATACACTAATATGAGCACCTTTCAGATACACAACTGACAACTGCAGAAACAACAACAGCATTAATTTATATGATTTTTAGTGGCTTTTTCTGTGCAACCTGTATGAATCATACCAAAGTGAAATGTCTGATACCAATAAACAATTTACAAAAATATTAATTATTTATGTAATAAAATATTTTACTGAAGTAAAATAAAAATTATGCAGCAATATAATTCGGTAATAAACATACCTGAAGAATTACCAGGGCAGCACTGTGGATCAGTGGTTAGCTTTCGCAAATCACAATTTGTGAGTCTCTGATTTTGTTCTGGCTGGTGCGCACTCTGTTCAGATTTTGTATGTTTTTATGTATATCTGTGGATTTTTGCTCAGTTGATTGAATTCTTTTCATATCCCAAAGATATGAACCTAGATGAATTAATGATCCACTAAACTATTTGTAGGTATTTACTTGTTATGTGTCTGAAAGTGTGTCCTGTCAGGTACTGGTGTCACATCCACAACTGGTTTCTGCTTTGTACTGCCTCCTCATCAAAATAAACTCTGGCTACCCATGACCCCGAATAGCATAAAGCCATTACCATAGCATGAATGAATGAAAACTTATACTGCTAGTAAAAATGTTTTGCACACATACACAGAGTAACATTCTCACTCTGTATCTTTCTTGTATTCCAGAGCAATATTCTTTCTTATACATAGAAATTGTTCCATACTTAACACAGTAAAACACAGTATGTGCACTACTAGTATACAACTGTTCAGCTCACTAGTGCATGGTATATGGTAACACAGTAACACACAGTAGGTGCACTGCCAGTATACTAGTGTTTTCACTCCCTAGTGCATGCTATATGCAAACAGAGTAATGCATAGTATGTGCACTACCAGCATAGCAATGCAACAACTCTCTAATGTTTGATGTATGCAAACATGGTAATGTACAGTCTGTGCAATGCCATTATCCTTCTGCATCAACTCACTAGTACATGCTATATGCTAACACAGTAATACACAGTATGTGCACTGCCATTATACTACTGGATCAACTCACTAAGGTATGCTATATGCTAACACAATAATACACAGAATGTGTACTGTTAGTATACTACTGCTTTAACTTACTAGTGATTGCTATATGCTAACACAGTAACACACAGTATGTTCAGTGTCAGTATACTACTGCTTCAACTCACTAGTGCATGTTATATGGAAACATACTAATATACAGTATGTGGACTGCCATTATACTACTGCTTCTTCTCATTAGTGCATGCTATGTGCTAACACATCAATGCTGTATTTGCACTGCCAGTACACTACTACTTTAACTCACTAGTGCATGAGATATGGTAGCACAGTAAAGCATAGTATGTGCCCTGACAGTATACAACTGCTCCAGCTCACTAGTGCATGGTATATGGTAACACAGTAACACACAGTAGGTGCACTGCCAGTATACTACTGCTTTCACTCCCTAGTGCATGCTATATGCAAACAGAGCAATGCATAGTATGTGCGCTACCAGCATAACAATGCAGCAACTCTCTAATGTTTGAGGTATGCAAACATGGTAATGTACAGTCAGGACACTGCCATTAGACTGCTGTGTTAACTCACTACTGCATGCTATATGCTAACACAGTTCTACAGAGTATGTGCTTTGCCATTATACAACTGCATCAACTCACTAATGCATACTATGTGCTAACACAGTAATACACAGTATGTGTACTGTAAGTAAACTACTATTTTAACTCACTAGTGATTGTTATATGCTAACACAATAACACACAGTATGTGCACTCTAAGTATACTACTGCTTCAACTCACTAGTGTGTGCTATATGGAAACATAGTAATGTACAGTATGTGGACTGTCATTATACTACTGCTTCCTCTCATTAGTGCATGCTACATGCTAACACAATAATACAGTATGTGCACTGCAAGAATACTACTGCATTCACTCCCTAGTGCATGGTATATGTAAACAGTGTAATACATCTATGTGCACTGCCAGTATACAACTGCTTCAGCTCACTGGTGCATGGTATATGATAACATAGTAACACATAGTAGATACACTGCCAGTATACTACTGCTTTCACATCCTAGTGCATGATATATGCAAACAGAGTGATGAGTAGTATGTGCACGACCAGCATATTACTGCATCAACTCACTAGTGCATTCTATATGCTAAAACAGTAATACAAAGTGTGTGCACTGCCAGTATACTATTGCATCAACTCACTAGTGCATGCTCTATGCTAACACATTTATACATAGTATGGGCACTATCAGTATACTACTGCTTCAGTTCACTAGTGCATACTATATGCTACCACAGTAGCACACAGTATGTGCACTGCCAGTATACTACTGCTTCAACTCACTAGTGCATGCTATATGCTAACACAGTAATGTACAGTGTGTGCAATGCCAGCTTGTTACTATATTAGCTCATCAGTGGATGACATATGGAATGCAGTAATAGAGAGCATGCAGAATATAAACATTCTACTGCATCAGCTCACTATTGCATGATATATGGGAGTATAGTAGTGCACAGTATATATATATATACTGCTAGCATACTACTGCAACAGTGCACTAATGCACAATATAGACAACTGCAGTAATGCAGAATATGCACACTACCAGCATTCCACTTCTATCATTGTGCTATTGCAAGACATATGCATGCACATAAATACAGCCAACATACTAGTAAGTCATTGGACTAACTAATACACAATATATGCAGTCCTGTATCACAAACTTAAAGGAGGTTAAATATGTTAAAATGAATTCATATATGTCAGAAACTATAACTGTGTCTTCTTAAAGCTGTAAAATTAGGAAGTGGGAGTGTCTTTAGTGATGGACAATGCAGATGAAGCCTGTGAATTTATGGGTAATGCCAAAAAATCTGCAGAAAGTGATTAAAGTCTACAAGAGTGTACAGTACTGCTGACTGTGATGCATGGTAGTTTGCTTACCAAAATAAATCACTATGACCACTGCACTGCAGGAGAAGTTTGGTAAAATAAAACTGGGAACCTGAGTACATAGGTCAGGATGAACACTCTTAGTGATCTCAGAATGTTACTAATTTAAAAAAAGTTGTATATATCAAACAACTGATCACAGTTCTAGGATTTGTACCTTAGAGGCTCAGGAAAAAAATAATTCTGAATTTCTGTATGCTTTTCAGTGTGCAACCACATAGCTTTGAAAATGCTACATAGGAATGCTGTTGGAAAGCTTCAACAGACTTTAATTTCCACTAGACCTGTGTGACCTTTTCACTCTTTGTTTTAGTTTGTTAGTTGGGATGTTTTATAGACACCCTAATGTTTATGGATGTCAGCTGGGTATGATAACCCTATGTTTCCAAAGGTCAAACATTCTTCATATCCTGTGCTGATGATGTCAAAAGAAGGCAGAAATATGCATGTCCACAGCTAGAGGGCTTTGGCTTTAATGGCCTGAGATTTAAAAATGAAAGTAAAAGAAAAAGTCATGGATATTCAGGATTGCCATTTAGCTGAAACACCTGATATCCTTATTGGGTGATTTGTATATATCCCACGCGTCTCTGATGCAAGAGGTTTAAGGTATCACACAGTTAGAAGTCTAGCTTTGCTAGATTTGTCTTTTTGTGTTTATCTCAGGTAATGCAATCTTTCTTCTTTCTTGGAGGCATGATTGTAACTGTTTTGAACAAGTGATCTATTAAATATTGTTTGCAGAACTTTATTTTTCTGTACCCTTAGATGCATATGACATTTATTAATACCATTTTTATTAGCATATATTCCACTTCAAATAAATCATCTGAAATATATTGACAGCACAAACACATTTGATTGCAGTTGGCACAGTAGAATATACAGCCAGATTCCTTAACATTACATCATATACAGTAAGACATACATTTCTGAAGATTCATATGCAACACAATACATAACCATAGTACATACTGAGCAATGTAACACCTGGCAGTCATTAAGCAGGTTTTAAATTTCCATAAACATAAAACTACAGCAAAGACTTTAGTAGATGCACATACCTAGAAAATGAAAAGTCTCTACTGTATATTTAGACCGTCTGCTCTTTATATCACTATACCTTATACAAGTCTGCATGACATTTATTAATGATCTCAGTAAGATATATATAGTAATACACTAATATGAGCACCTTTCAGATACACAACTGACAACTGCAGAAACAACAACAGCATTAATTTATATGATTTTTAGTGGCTTTTTCTGTGCAACCTGTATGAATCATACCAAAGTGAAATGTCTGATACCAATAAACAATTTACAAAAATATTAATTATTTATGTAATAAAATATTTTACTGAAGTAAAATAAAAATTATGCAGCAATATAATTCGGTAATAAACATACCTGAAGAATTACCAGGGCAGCACTGTGGATCAGTGGTTAGCTTTCGCAAATCACAATTTGTGAGTCTCTGATTTTGTTCTGGCTGGTGTGCACTTTGTTCAGATTTTGTATGTTTTTATGTATATCTGTGGATTTTTGCTCAGTTGATTGAATTCTTTTCATATCCCAAAGATATGAACCTAGATGAATTAATGATCCACTAAACTATTTGTAGGTATTTACTTGTTATGTGTCTGAAAGTGTGTCCTGTCAGGTACTGGTGTCACATCCACAACTGGTTTCTGCTTTGTACTGCCTCCTCATCAAAATAAACTCTGGCTACCCATGACCCCGAATAGCATAAAGCCATTACCATAGCATGAATGAATGAAAACTTATACTGCTAGTAAAAATGTTTTGCACACATACACAGAGTAACATTCTCACTCTGTATCTTTCTTGTATTCCAGAGCAATATTCTTTCTTATACATAGAAATTGTTCCATACTTAACGTCCTTTTATTGAGCAATGTACAGTGCAACATTGTATATATATATATATATATATATATATATATATATATATATATATATATATATATATATAAAACTTGACAAATATCAGAATGCACAGATAATCTTAAGATTACATATATACAAAACTTGACAAATATCAGAATGCACAGATAACCTTAAGACCGCACAGAGAAAATATACTACTTTACATGCATTGGTTGCAGATATGTTCAGGTAGGGGTAAATACAGGTGTCAGGATTAAAAGATTACCTTGAAACCTTAGTGACGCTTAATTGCTCTGCCTATAAGAGCTATTCTGAAGGTACAGGGCAAAAAACAAAAGTTTATTTTCTATTATTTATGAAATTGAAGTTATTAATGTATCTCTTAAAAATGAAATACACTGAGTATGCATTTAGCAATTATCAAACCATCTGACAACATTGAATCTGCACTCTCTTCATAGACTTTTGAAGTTTACCAATTATGCTGCTAAACATTATTTGATGAAGCACAGGAGAGAGTGATACAAAAACATTTTTCTAACTATGACTGAGTATTGATGGCTTATGTTCCCTTAGTTCACATCAAAATGTTGTGGATTCTCTTGATTTGTCATTATTAATACCATGTCTGATCATAGATTTTAGACAGAGGACAGAAAAGCCCAATAAATGAACTATTTTTCCATTTCCACACCAAAAGGCAGTGTATAACACAGCTCTTGCCCCCTTCTCTTTATATACAAAACAAAAAGCATAATAATACCTTAGGAAGGCAAAAACATGGTAGAAGAAGGGAAACAGTGCCAGAAACTAAAATGTAGTGGAACATGAACTTAAATAAATCAAATGATCTAATCGGTAAGCATGCAGTGCGAAAAAGGAACAAGGAAGACTGACGGAGTATTGTCATGTACAGGGTCAAGGAAGACTGGTGGAGTTTTATCATGTATAGGGACAAGTAAACACTGAAGGAGTATTGCCAAGTGTAGGGGGATGGAAGACTGATGGAGTATAGTCATGTATAGGGGTAAGGAAGACTGGTGGAGTATTGTCATGTATAGGGACAAGGAAGACTGATGGAGTATTGCTAAGTATAGGGAATGGAATCAGGATTGGTAAAGAAATAACCACTTTTCAGAGTGTTGGGAGAACCTCATCTAGAGTAGTATGTGTTGCAGTTCTGGAGTATGATTTAGCAGAACCAAGAATTTCTGGAGAGGGTAACACAATTAAGCATGTTCTGTACCGGGAGGTGTATGAAAGTGGGAAAAAAATGAGCTTTATTTACATAGGTCAGAAGGAAGGACACCAAAGAGAACCACTTGACTATGATCTACAAAGTCCAAGCTGATACCATCTTTCATAAAAATAGAGCAAGAGAAAGAGAGATGAATGAAGCAGACAATATTAACATTGTGTGAGTAGTGCAACAGCTAGCTCACATGCCTTTGTTGCGGATGGCAGTGGGTTCTATTCCCACACCAAGTAGATCTATTTCTGATACAATAATGCAGCATGGGGGGGTGTTGCATTCCTGAGAGTGCCATCCTTCAGATAAGACATTCAACTGAGGCTCCATCTGCTTGAGTTGTTGGTAACTCAGGTAGATGTAAAATATACCACTGCATCTATCAAAAAGAGTAGGGGAAATTCCCCCATGTCCTGGTCAAATTTCCCCTAACAGTATAAATATCACCTCAGGTATCCCCTGAAAAGAGCCTACTAGCCTAATGTCACTAACCCAGTCAACAAAGGATGAATAAAAAATAAATATTTAAAATGAAATAAAAACATAGCTGTATATAAATTATAACTTAAGCCAGAGACTGTTAATGATAGGGTGTTCGTCTTTAGAGGCACATTCAACCTACAAGAATGAAATAGCAAAACTCATGATTTATATCACAAGCAAATATTCCCAAACCTTCAACAAGCAGCCTTCCTTGGTTTCTTTGTACCTTTTTCACGTTTAGAAAGTAATTCAAAGTGAGATGCTCCTAAATGGTAAAATTAATGTTAAGTGATTTTTGTAACTAAAAGCAACTGACTCTCTAACCATATATTCTCCTGTGACTTCCTGACCACTACTATCAACTACTATATTTTTCCTTAGACTAGCCATTATAAATTACAGTACTAAACAAAAGATCTAATGTTCCTCATTTTCTAGTTTCTGAAGTTTTTCTCATTAACCATATCCCAGTTTTTGAAGCTGCACTCTTCAGGGGAGTACTCAACTTTTCCATTGATCAGTATTATGTTATATTCAAGTAAAATTCATAGTTACCTCCAAAAATGCCTGTGATTTTTCTCTTAAAATTTGTAAACTACAGCCAGTTATATCTAACACTGAAGTAGAGCTGTGTTACATTCACTCCATCTTATCTAAGGTGAATTCTATATGAAGTCTAAAGGCAAACAGAGAATTATGTTTTGATATAACAAACATTTGTAATGCACAGCTGAAAATCCCATTCACAAGTTACAGTTGGATTCTGAAGTTAATGAATGTATGCTGAAGACCTTGAAAAATATATATTCACATCATCAAGAAAGTGAAACTGATGAGTGTTTTCCTAAAAGCACCTAATTCATTCCACCCTGTGGCTATTCTGGCTG
This sequence comes from Protopterus annectens, assembly GCF_019279795.1. Lineage (NCBI taxonomy): Eukaryota > Metazoa > Chordata > Ceratodontiformes > Protopteridae > Protopterus > Protopterus annectens. The sequence goes on along the minus strand of NC_056725.1, from coordinate 238,264,762 downwards.
TTCTGATAATTCAAAGAAAGAAAAAAACAAAAAATACAAAGAAAAAAACTATCTCAAAAGATAGAAAGCCAAACAGATCTGATGCAGTTCTAGTGTGCTGGTACGAAAGTGCTTATCTGTTTTATGTGGATTTAACAAAGCTGTGTTTTGCACTTGGACTATTTCTGGATCGATTTTATGGCTTGCATAAGCATTCTGCTACTTCGGTGAGGACTTTAGCTGCCCTGTTTTGCACTTGGACTACTCCTGGACTGATTTTTTGGCTTGAAAAAGCATCCTGCAACTTCAGTAGGGATTTTAGCTGCCCTGTTTGGCTTTCCATCCTTTGAGCTATTCTGGTAATTCACACACAAGTCACACACACACACACACACACACACACACACACACACACACACACACATATATATATATATATATATATATATATATATATATATATATATATATACCAGATTGTTTAATGAAATCTTGGAAAGTGAGAGGATGCCTGAGGAATGGAGAAAAAGTGTTTTGGTACCAATTTTTAAGAATATGGGTGATGTGCAGAGCTGTAGTAACTACAGAGGGATAAAATTGATCAGTCACAGCATGAAGTTATGGGAAAGAGTAGTGGAAGCAAGGTTAAGAAGGGACGTGATGATTAGTGATCAGCAGTATGGTTTCATGTCAGGAAAGTGCACTACAGATGCGATCTTTGCTCTGAGTGTTGACGGAGAAGTACAGAGAATGTCGGAAGGAGTTGCATTGTGTTTTTGTAGACTTAGAGAAAGCATATGACAGGGTGCCTAGAGAGGAGTTGTGGTATTGTATGAGGAAGTCAGGAGTGTCAGAAAAGTATGTAAGAGTGGTACAGGGATATGTACGAGGGTAGTGTGACAGCGGTGAGGTCTGCGGTGAGAGTGACAGATGCGTTTAAGGTGGAGGTGGGGTTACATCAAGGATCAGCTCTGAGCCCTTTCTTATTTGCAATGGTGATGGACAGGTTGACAGACGAGATCAGACAGGAGTCCGTGTGGACTATGATGTTTGCAGATGACATTGCGATCTGTAGTGAGAGTAGGGAACAGGTTGAGGAGACCCTGGAGAGATGGAGATATGCTCTAGAGAGAAGAGGAATGAAGGTCAGCAGGACTAAGACAGAATATATGTGTGTGAATGAGAGGGAGGATAGAGGAATGGTGAGGATGCAAGGAGTAGAGGTGGTGAAGGTGGATGAGTTTAACGGTGAGTGTGGAACAGAGGTGAAGAAGAGAGTACAAGCAGGATGGAGTGGGTGGAGAAGAGTGTCAGGAGTGATTTGTGACAGACGAGTACCTGTAAGAGTGAAAGGGAAGGTCTACAAGAAGGTAGTGAGACCAGCTATGTTATATGGGTTGGAGACAGTGGCACTGACAAAAAGGCAGGAGTTTGAGCTGGATGTGGCAGAATTAAAGATGTTAAGATTTGCACTGGGTGTGACGAGGATGGACAGGATTAGGAATAAGTATATTAGAGGGTCAGCCCAGGTTGGAAGGTTTGGAGACAAAGCCAGAGAGACATGATTACGTTGGTTTGGACATGTGCTGAGGAGGGATGCTGAGTATATTGGGAAAAAGATGCTAAGGATGAAGCTACCAAGTAACAGGAAAAGAGCAAGGCCTAAGATAAGGTTCATGGCTGTGGTGAGAGAGGGCATGCAGGTGGTTGGTGTGACAGAGCAAGATGCAGAGGACAGGAAGAAATGGAAACAGGTGATCTGCTGTGGCAACCCCTAATGGGAACAGCCAAAAGAAGATGATGATGATGATGATATACACACACACACACACACACACACACACACACACACACACACACACACACACACACACACACAAACACACATATATATTATGTGTGTGTGTGCACGCGCGTGTGTATATTAATGTATTTGTATATATGAGTGTCATTTAGGTGGTCGAATTTTGCATTGAAGACACAGAAAAAAAGCTGGTACAGGTAATAGAAAGTCAGCTGAATGCCCATCGCTAGCTTTTTCTTCTAGAAAATTGTGAACAGTGGGAATCAGAAAATTTGCCCTTTCCTTACTGTACAGCAATGTCAGAGATGGTTTATATAAATATAAATAGTAGGAGGTGTGGAAGGTGTTGAGGGGCTTGCCTGCTGAAAAAATACTGTGTTTTTAAATTTTTTGATCATTTGAAGAATGAGCAGGTTTGCTCAATAGTTTGAGTTTTATTTATATGAGTGTACACCAGACTATCATATAATCATATCTATCTATCTATCTATCTATCTATCTATCTATCTATCTATCTATCTATCTATCTATCTATCTATCTATCTATCCACCAACCATGCCAAAGGGTAAAACAGGTACACAGACAAAGCATTAAGCAAAAACTGCAAGAAAGGTCCATCCAAGCTAGAGTCTTCACTGCTTCACTGTACAATACCTTAAACCTCCTGTAATGGAGGTCCATGGGCTATATGCAAATGACCCCCTGAGGGCATAACTGTGTTTCAGTGACATGGCTTATGAATTGTAATGAGTTTTTAAGTTTTTATAGACATCTTCAGGCTGGTAAACCAAACCCCATTAGCTGTAGACATGCCATGCTTTAGTCTTTTTCTAACGTCATCAGTACAGTGTAAGTAAATTGTTTGGCTATATATACAGTCAGATGTTTAGGTCATTGACTGACATTACATTGACACCCATTGACACCCAATTCATTTGGGAAGGTATACTGATCTCTCTCTCTCTCTCTCTTTTGGCTTTTCCCGGTTAGGGCTCGCCACAGCGGATCACCTTGTCTGCTCATGATTGGCAGTGGAGTTTTTACGGTGTTGAGTTGCCAGCCCGCCACCCAACCTTGGGAAGGTATACTGATGTACAGCAAGAAAACATAACTTCAGAGACAGATGTAATTTTTGTCTATTTTGGTGGGTGGAATTTTGACATTCAAATTAAAACAACATACTGTGATGTATGTACATTTAAAATACAAAGCTGCACTTAATCTCAGGTGCTGGTGTCTAGTGTTTTGTCAGGAGATTTACTTCAGCCTTGTCATAGGTTCATAGGTTCATAGATAGGTACTAGGCTATTGACCTTAGGGCCTATATAAGCCTAGCCAAATGGTACCCTGGCTTTTGCCACCCAAGAAAATTATTTTCCTGTGTCCCTGTTAAGCAGAGCCACAGAAGTGATCCCTGGGGTGAATTTCCTATCTCCCATCCAATCATCAAGATTTTTCTTGAAGAGTGCTAATGAGGAGCTTTGTTTAATAAAGATAGGTAGTTTGTCCCAGAGTATGGAAAGTCTCTGGGACAGGAATCTATCCCTCCAGCATGTTCTGTTTATTGTAGTAACAAGGTTTAGGTCCCTAGAGCATATAGCTCGGATGGATTGGGATTTCTTTACGTGGAGCATGTCCAACAGCTCTGGGTTTAACATAGCTTTGTATGTTAGGCAGAGATCGCCTCTGAGTAGGCAATATGCGACAGAGTAAAGCTGGAGTTTTTTTAGACGGTCTGCGTAGGGCATCTGTTTGAGGCCAGTAATCCTCTTTGTGAGGTATTTCTGTGGCCTTTCCAGTTGTTGTATATGTCTTGTGAGGTACATACCAAAAGGGGCTTTGTACTCTATAATGGGTCTAATGAGTGATGAGTAGAGGAGAACGATGACCTCTTTTTTCCTGGATGAGAAACCTTTTGTGATGAGGTATGCCACATAGAAGGATTTCCTGACTACTGTGGCAATGTTATTATTAAAGGAGAGGCTACTGTCCACCTGTGTCCCAAGGTCTCTTATCACACTTTCGGTGTTAAGTAGTCTACCGCCTATGTGGTAGTTCATGGGTACAGAATTTTTGCCAAAAGAGATGACAATGCACTTTTTGGCATTGAGCTTGAGGCCATGGCTTTGACACCAGGCATCTGTCTCAGTGAGGCCCTTTTGTAGAATGTCCACATCGTTAGGAGTTTTGATTATGGCTCCTAGTTTGCAGTCATCTGTGAACTTTGTTAGCCAAAGACCTTCTGTGTTAGCTTGTACTTCAGAGAAGTAGATACCAAACAGGAGAGGACCCAGGACTGAACCCTGTGGTACTCCACTTGTCACTGGTCTGAAGTTCGATTTAGAGTCTGCTACTTTCACATATACTGCTAAACTTTGCTAGATGAAGGCTGTGTCACACCTTCCTAACTCAGTATGGTGCATATTAATCTTACTCATCAGTACTTGTAATAAAATGCCCCTCATTCAGAGGTGGCTCAGTAATCGGTAGGTATAACCCTGCTCTGTCTACAGTCACTGAAGCCTGACTACATCCTGACATACTCAACATAGAAAATCTTCCACCTGAGTGTCATACATAGACAGTATAGAAATAAGGGCATATAGGGTATCAATCAGTCACTAAGATTCTAAACTATATGTTCCCATGGCCTCAGAAATCAGATGTCCTACTCTGTTCATCATGAATTACTAACTGTAGCTATGCAAATTAAGAGAAACAAAAACAACATTTTTACCTGTATCTGTAGCCCTTTATTCTTCAAATGAAAATATTGAAACTTCCCATGGGTTAACTAGCAATATAACAAAATAAGCCCATTATTATGGAAGATGTCTCTATTGACTTGAAGCTCTTTACAAAACAATATTTCCACTCCAACATCCATCCATTTGGAATCTGTCAACCTACATTAATCACCCTAACTGGCAAACTTTCTGATAGGGTAACAGTCTGCTTTGGACTCGGCCTTTTTTCTTGGAAACATCAGAACAGCTGTAATTGTAAGTGATTACCTGTCCACATCTGCAGTTTGGCACGAGGACATAATCTGAAATGTGCAACATGATTCTTCATTTTGTGCACTGAAAAGTGTTGCTATAGATCTTATCATCTTAAGAAGTGCCAAATTACCTGTGCTGAGCTCTTAAAGGTGATTAGCATGAGATAGGTTGAAAAAGGTATGGAGAAGTAGAGATGGAGGGGAGGATGAATGTCAAGGCACCTCAAAAATGTTTTTGCTTTCCTGCTGAAATTACACAAATATAATATAATGCAATGTACTATAATTTACAAGTTTAGACATGTTTCTGTACTTATGTAAAGCTGGCCTGATTGAGCGACACTACTCATCATGCAGTGGGTTTTAGCCATCCCCGTGTATATGCAGGCACCTAGAATTGACATTTCTTCTATAAAACAACCCTTGAAGCTTAACCCTGAAACAAAGAGAAACTAGTTTGCACAATGACAAGCAGTGCTTCTCAAGTTTTGTATTAGACACTCCACTGTTTTTACTCTCTGCTTCATCAGCAACCTTCTGATCAAATAAAAAGAGCCTGTAACCATGAATATGGACTCTTGCAGCCAGCTTGGTGAATATGTGCAACTAACTAATTCTTAACAAATCAGAAAGGTATGTGAGACACAATGTCACTGGAAGGAAAGCTTTCACATATATCAGGTTGTCTATAATGTACTCATTGTCACTGAACCCACCACACACAGCAAGGATCAGACCCATACAGATATATGCTGATGCTTTTAACTGAAATCTTCCTATACCCTAAAGACCTCACAGACATTGCACCTACAACAGATAGCCTCAGCACTCCCAAAAGCACTCCACCAAAACATCTACTACAACACATGCAGCTACATCTCACAGAGTCTCAACTTCTAAAACTATAAGGAAAGCTGCCATTCAAACCACCATTTGTGTCAGAGGGGATCTATTTCACAAGGTCAAAATCTGAAATAATCAAAGACGAATTTGCTGAGATGAAAAGATTGAAACGTTAACTACTGAAGGGTAAAGTGTTTCTCAGGGTAAGTAAACACTTGCGCAACAGTTACATAAAAACACAACACAATGTATTAAATCCCCCCAATAACTGTATATGCCAACTCTGGGATCAAAATACAGTAAGGAAAAGGGCATATTCCTGAATGTTGGGCAAGTGTTTATTTACCCTGAGAAATACTTTACCATTCAGTAATTAAAGTGTCACTCTTTTTGTCTCGGCAAATTCGTCTTCAGTTATTTCAGATTTTGGCCTTGTGAATGAGATTCATCAGAGAAGACTTCATCATGATGGATGTCACATTCACCATGCTGAGTGAAGAGAAAGTCATGGTCAGTTGCTTATCAGTGGCCAGGATCTGCTAGATCAAGTGTGCATACAGGTCATTGAAAAGCAAGTACTAGTATGACTCACTCAAGGTCCATGTGGGTATAAATAACATGAGACATACCTCCTTGAACTATATGAAGGCAGACATGGTGGAACTTTTGGATTATGTGTCCCAGGCTCATATGAGTCTATCATAGAATAGCATTCTACCTTCTCCAAGGATGATGTGACAATATGATCCAAAGATGACTGACTAATAACTGACTTAGTTTTTTTTTTTTTTACTGCTGAGAGAAGGTAAAATATTTGTCAGCATGGAGGATATGGCCAACAGGCCATGTTACTTTGCCAGTGCTGATCTTCACCTGTCCCCTATTGGCTTTCAATTATTGGCTAAAACATTGTGCCTTTTTTTAGGCAATGCTAAACTGACAAACCTTCCAACAGAGAAAAATGAATCCTAGAAAATCTAAAGGTCTTACTTCTTAATGCTAAGAGTCTGAACAAGAAAATCCACTTCCTCCAAGATCTTCTAACCCTAAGGAATGCTGATGTTTGTGCAGATATCGAGATATGGTTTAAGCCCTGTGGAGAGAACCCCAGAAATGCAGGGCTATAATGCCTTCCACACAGATAATCCAGCTAATGCACAGACAGGGACTAAGGTGGAGATGTCTTGATTTACATCAAAAACAAAAATACCTAAAGGCTGGTCAAACAGTATAATATGTGCTTGAGCTTCTCCAAAAGCAAACCATATCAATGTGAGCTATAGGTCCCCTCCGGTATGACCCAGGAAATCTATTAAAACATACTTAAACTTATAGGAGACACTCAATCCAATATCATATTCATGGGTAACTTTAACTACTCCACTATAAAAAGGGAATTATACACAACCCCAGAATTGCAGGCGTAGAGATACCTGGAATTTGTCAACATGAACACCCTGGGTCAGATATTCCATATAACTACTAGGGGTGCGAACATATTGGAACTGAATCTCACTAACATAGAACGCTTCAACCCCCCCTCCCCCGCTATAATGTCCACTCTAGTAAGGTCGGATATATATGAGTGTATATATATAATATATATATGTGTGTGTGTGTGTTTGTGTATATATATATATATATATATATATATATATATATATATATATATATATATGTGTGTGTGTGTGTGTGTGTGTGTGTGTGTGAATATAGATATAGATGTAGATCTGTATGTGTGTGTGTGTATATGTATGTCTGTGGGTGTATATGTATATATGTATATATATATATATATATATATATATATATATATATATATATATATATATATATACACATACACAGTGACACAGTGTTAAAATGTCAGGTTATTGTGATGCAAAAACCACAATAAATCATTTCAAAAATTTTCCCACCTTTAATGTGACCTATAACCTGTACAATTCAATTGAAAAACAAACAAATCTGTTAGTGGAAAAAATATAAAAAATAAAAAAACATACAATATGTTGGTTGCATAGGTGTGCACACCCTTAAACTAATACATTGTTGTGTGTGCACAACCTTAAACTAATACTTTGTTGAAGCACCTTTTGATTTAATTACACCATTCAGTCATCTTGGGTAGGAGTCTATCAGCATGGCACATCTTGACTTGGCAATATTTGCCAACTCCTCCTTGCAAAAGTGCTCCAAATATGTCAGATTGTGAGGGCATCTCTTGTGCACAGCCCTCCTCAGATCACACAACAGACTTTCTATTGGATTTAGGTCTGGGCTCTGGCTGAGCCATTCCAAAACTTTAATTTTCTTCTGGTGAAGCCATTCTTTTGTTGATTTGGATGTATGCTTGGGGTTATTGTCATGTTGAAAGGTGAAATTCCTCTTTATCTTCAGCTTTCTAGCAGACACCTGAAGATTTGGCCAAAAGTGACTGGTATTTGGAACTATCTATAATTAACTCCACTTTGACTAAAGCCCCAGTTCCAGCCAAAGAAAATCAACCCCAAAGTATGATACTTCCACCACCATGCTTCACCGCGGGGATGGTGTTCTTTTGCTGATGTGAAGTGTTTTTTTTTGTGCCAAACGAACCTTTTGTAATTGTGGCCAAAAAGTTCAACCTTGGTCTCATCAGACCATAACACATTTTCCCACATGCTTTTGGGAGACTTGATGTATTGTTTTGCGAATTTTAGCTAGGTCTGCATGTTTTTCTGTGTAAGAAAAGGCTTCCATCTTGCAACCACACCCAATAGTCCAGACATATGGAGAATACAGGTGATTGTTGTCACATGTAGTACACAACCAGTACTTGATAGAAATTCCTGCAGCTCCTTTGTGTCGCTATAGGTCTCTTGGCAGCCTCCATGACCAGTTTTCGTCATGTCTTTTCATCAATTTTGGAGGGACGTCCAGTTCTTTTCAACGTCACTAGTAATGTAACATTCCACAACTCAGCAAAAAGAATACTTCCATTCAGTCTATGTCAATCTTTATTCACCATAAAATCCACATAAAATCGAACTAAGCATTTTCACCCAAGATCATCTACTGGGCTTCATCAGAGTTAACTAAACCATACATTGCTTGTCTTTTTAAACATAAAAAAAATCATTCAAAACTTAATAAATCAATTAATTCTAAGCCTATGGCTTGTCCAAGTCAATCAATTACTCAAATTAATAAACAATTCAATACAATGCAATGCAATATCCTATAGTACAATAAATAACATTGAATTAATAATACAAAAATGATGTTTAAAATTATAGTATATTATATTTTTCCCCTAACAGATTTGTTTGTTTTTCAATTGAATTGTGCAGGTTATAGGTCAAATTAAAGGTGGGAAACATTTTGAAATGATTTATTGTAGTCTCATTTTTTTTATATCACAAAAACCTGGCATTTTAACAGGGGTGTGTAAACTTTTTATATCCACTATATGTGTGTGTGTGTGTGTGTGTGTGTGTGTGTGTGTGTGTGTGTGTGTGTGTGTGTGTGTATATATATATATATATATATATATATATATATATGTATATATATATATATATATATATATATATAGATATATATATATATATATATATATATATATGTATATATATATATATATATATATATATATATATATACATATATGGATCTACTTCACATGACTGAAATTTCATTTGACTGGCTTTCATTTGACTGAGACCAAAATACCTAATTTTGAAAATACTGAAAACTCACTTGACTGAAACTTATAATACTGAAACAATGCTACATTTCAAAATGCTAACTTGTAAACCATAGACATACACACTTACAACACCAATGACTAACTCTTTCCAACAGAAAGCAGATGATATAAAACCAAGCTAGGTGGGAGGCTGTGCCCCCACACCCCCCAACTATATATACTAACTCCAGGTTTATACTACAGTGGGGAAAAGGGCATATACTTTGACTTGCCTTACATTAGTCTACATGCTGCCACTACTGCTGGGAATGCATAAAACATCCATCATATTACTTGAGATACTTCCCATAAAAATGTAAACAGACATAACCACATTTAGAAACACTACAACACTACTTTCTATGTGACTATCGGTATTCTGACAATCACCACTATAAGTAACAGTATCACAAGCAAGTCACAGGAGAAGGTGAACCCACATCATGTCTATGGCTTATAATTCAATGAGATTCAGTCAAATGAGTTTTCAGTATTTTGAAAATTCAGTATTATGGTCTTGGTCAAATGAAATTTTAGTCATGTGAAGTAGACCCATATATGTTTATATATATATATATATATATATATATATATATATATATATATATATATATATATATATATATATATCCTTTCAAAACCTGAATTACCAGAATCTCAAACTTTAAATGACCGAGATGAAATCACTACATTTGAAAAAGACTGAAAGTGTAATATACTGAACCATACAATATCGAAAACGTATAGATTAACTGAAAGCAAACCCTTGAAATAAGTATGTGTGCCTTTAAAAACTTACACTATGTACCTTTCAGAAATGTTATACCTCGTGTTCAACTCTCCAAAGGTGTAATAACACTATATTAAGTTATGCTGTACCGGGGTCTTCAGTAAAAAGGCCTGACTAGATCATGCCCACCACCCAACAGTCCAGAACCATAATGTATTTTTTTGCGTTTTTGCACGGGGTTGCACCCCCTGCATTCCCCACGTGGGCTGTGCCCCCCACACCTCCTGAAAATTAAATACACCAAGTCTGAGATTGCACTACATTGAGGAAAAAGGTAAACACCCACTGCATGGCAACATCTATACGAGAAGCCCTGATGGGGTAAATATCACTGTATGTTCACCAGTATCTTGTAAAAAGAGTAAGGCAATGGTAACAACTTCATGATGCATTTACCATGTGGAAAACACTTGAAAAGACAATATATATTGATTGTGTAAAAATTTATCTTCACTAAAATGGTAAGGATGAATACTCAGTATTCTTTTGTTGAACTTTCCTATTTTAAAAACTTTAGGAAGGCTTTTTAACTCATCTAATGTTTGTTTATTCTATTATTACTTATTATATAAATGTTTGACTTTATTTTATAAAGAACTAGAATTTAGATATAAAAAAAGTTATTCTTATGA